>NC_142942.1:6581337-6598837 GCF_046866305.1 Octopus bimaculoides | reverse complement strand
AGTGTGTGTGCATGTGTGTGTTTGCGTGTGCATGCGTATATGTGCAAGCGCATATATATTTCATGTATGTATGTACAGAAACATTTATGTACTAAGAAAATATAAGAAAATTATTCTGAAGCAGCGAAAAAATATGTTTTACTTTAGGCAGTAAATAAAACGTACTGAATAAACAATAGCAAAAACTCTGCGTAATTAAAAAACACGGTGAAAGCAAAGAGATATAAATGAGTTTAAAGAGTTCAGACATTACAGGCACTACAAGAAAAGTTTGTGTGCATATATGGATATGTTTGCGTGCGTATGTATGTGTGAGGTTGTTTTTTTCTTGTGTGTGTGTTCGTCCTCATGCGTGTCTATGTGTATGAAGAAACATATATAAGTTGATACTGAGGAAGATATGTGTTTGGGTATCTATCTATCTACCTATCTATCTATCTATCTATCTATCTATCTATCTATCTATATCTATATATATATATATATATATATATATATATATATATATATATATATATATATATATATATATATATATATATATATATATATATATATATATATATATATATATATATATATATATATATATATACAGAGATAAAGAAAGCGAGAGAGAGAGAGAGAAAGCGAGAGAGAGAGAGCGAGCTAGAAAGAGAGAAAGTGAGAGAAAGCGGGAGAGAGAGAACTTTAGTGAAATACACAATGAGAGAGAATGAGGGTTAGATAGACAGAAATATATCGTGTGTATATGTAATAAAATGATTAAAATAAATAATTTAAAGTGAGATAGAGATATTGAAAGATAGAATAAGGCTAAAGTAACAAGAATACCAATGATAAGACAGAAAAGATATACAATGATAAATAACAGAAGGAAATAGGCATAAAAATAAAATAAATTAATGATGCTAAGTATCATTAATTTAAGCTTACACGAGTTAATTAGATGATAGCACTTACGTTTCAATCAAAAGCAACCCCAGGAGTATTTTTACATTACTATATTTCATGGAAATTACTGGACAATTTTGTTGTGAGGCAAACTAAAGCAATTCATTTGAAAATCTTTTGTTGTTTGTGTTTGTACGTAAATTGCAAACTGTTTTGACGTCGAATAGAAAAGGTAACTTCTTTGTTGTCGCGTGGCACGTAAGCCGAAGGCTTACTCTTATGAAAGCTTGAAGTATTCTACACATTAGTAAGTATTTAATCGAGTGTGTTTAGCCTAGAAACCACTATTTTATAACAGTTTTATAATATTCTTAATTCTGACAACTGTCATTTGTATTAAACTGAGATTCCAACGTAACACATTTCTGCCAAGTAGTGTTTTCGAGTGGATGTGCATTTGTTTCGCAATTTGTCAGGGACAAAGTGCTATTAGAAAGAATGAGAAAAGTACAATAGATATAAAGCTGATAATAAGAAATATATTGATAATAAATAAGAATTTGTCTACGAATATGACGCTAGCATAGTGTTATATTTTATTTTTCAAAATCGTAAAATAGCTAATTAATTGTCATATATATATATATATATATATATATATATATATATATATATATATATATATATATATATATATATATATACCTAAATCTACATGCGTTTCATTTCTTGGATATTAAATATATTAGAAATTACATTTAATGAAATTTAAAATCTATTCTCCACTTGTCAAGTATTGCAGTGCTTATAAGTTCAGTGTGGAGGTCAATGGTTAAATAATAATATATTAAACTGCGAATGCTTTCAAAGATATAGTTTCAGCTAGTTCTGATAGCGGCTATTGATAGGTAATGGTTAGGACTAGCGTCTTTTATTCCCTCATATCTTACAGCACTCGCCATGGCTCTGACAATGCAACCTGTGAGTTTGGCATTGAATAATTGCTCAGCACTCAATCTCGGTGCCAGCACATCCGTTATTGGGCCTCTTGTAAATATCTATTCTACGTGCTTAACTAGCTAACCCAGTATTCTAGATTGCTCTGACTTTATTTCTTTACTTAATCTGAACTCCTATACTTTAATATTCCATTTCAATACTGTCCCCCATCGGTTCATGAGAATTGCACCGACAACTTGCTAAATCGGTATCTGGAGGTTTAACGCACCGGAAAATATTCATTTAGCTTCCAGTCCGAGTCCATGCCTGTGAATCCTCTCTAGGTCAACCATGCAGATCACAGATTTATGAACTATGACCAACCTACGCTACTTTTATCTACTGGCCTACAGAATACTCTAGATGTGATCCAGAAGACTCGATACTGTTTGAACATGTTCACATTGGCGCATTCTAGAAATCGATCTGGAAGCGACTAAACAGGATTGTGAGCCTATTCCACTCCTTTTCTATCGGTTAAGCCAATCAGTCCAGTCATGAGTCCAAGATGGCATACCAAACGCCTACTAGCACTAAAAGGTGATATGTCCCAAGTAAACCTTCAAACATTTGAAGAAAGCCGGCACTGCCGCCCCAGTCACGCCGTTGGCACTAACTAATCTAAAAGCATCGCTTTCGTTATTTCTTACATCCAAGACTACCAACTCACCATCCGTTCCAGGAAGATTGTCCATGTCTGAAATCTGGGCCTTTTAAACAGCCCTACAATCCCGCCTCATTCCAGGTCGAGACAGAAGCGTAGATCTCAAATTCGTCTAACATGTGGGCTAATGTGCGTGTGTCAGAAACTCTAGTGTCGATGGTGGATATCGCATAGAAACATAGTGACTTGTAGCACTTGAGTAAGAGAATTTGCTTGTAGGAAGACCCCCAGGCCACATTTGTACAACATGCTCTAATAATCGACATGTTGGATGGTAAAAGTTGAGAGAAAGGAAAGGTGTGGCGTTACTTATATTCACACTGCCGTTGTAAAGTTGATGACCAGACCTCCGAATCTGATCATGCTTCCTTTTGCAACCTCATTAAAACTATGCTGGTTGCCTTTATATTAGGGGTCCCGAATGACATTGGGAAAATGTCTTTAATTCGTTCGTGCATCACCAGTAATATGCTCAATGAGGTTAAACATTCTAGGACTCTAGAATTTATAGTGTCGTAAATTTCTCTCCATGTCTCAATATATTTATTTCATTCTTAGAGCCATCAATTTTTCGTTTCTTCTCCTCAATAGCACAAAATTTGGTGTTTCGGTAATTCCTTACTGTTGTTGTGCGAGCTTTCCTTTTAGGGTGAGCTGGGTCTGTGAGAATGTTGGTGATGCTGATGCTAGTGGCGGTGGTTGTGTTGACTGTTTTGGAGCTGGTGGGGTGTTGCTTTATATGTATCTGTGAGGTATACGTTTCATTATTTTTTTTCTTTTGGTTTTTGTGGTTCTGGGTGTTCTTCCTCGTCTTCACATCGAGATACGATGATGTCAGTATCAAAGAAATCTGTTGTGGATGTGGATGACAATGTGTCGTTTGTATTTTCCATGAGTGTCTATATCTGCGTTTGTGCTTGGCAGAAGACAGAGGAAGATTTGGGTTGAGCAACACGTGGGATAGTCTTCTCTGTTGATTTTCTTGTTGATGTTGATGGTGACCGTGATGATTGTGTTCTTCGAGGGGATGTTGATGTTGCTGCCACTGCAGCAGCTGTTACTGATATTGCTGTCCGTGCTGTTGCTGCTGTTTCAGCTGGTTACTACTATCGCAGATGAAGCCCAGTCTGCAATAGCACGTACCACCTCCATCGTCATTGGCATTATGGCTTTTTGTTGTTTGACTTTCTCTTCTGTTGCACCAGTGACTATTATTGTTGCTTTGCTTGTTTGCCTTGTTGTAAATGCTGTTATCATTATCATGGCATCAGCTTTCATGATGGAATCAGGGCATTACATTCTCATTGATACTTTTGTTTGTGTAGGCACAATGTCAGTAGATGAACCGTCATTCGACAGATGTTGGAATAATATTAAAAAATAGAGGCACTACCAGGATGTAAATGCTATACTATGGAAATTACATCAGTAATACAGATTTGTAGTGGAAACACGTGGTATATTTATCGAGTCGAAGCATTAGTAGAGTCGGAGAAATGTAAGAATTGTGGGACTTTCCTATTCAAACGGACAATAAATTAGAAAATAAGAGACCACATATAATTATTATCGGCAAGGAAAAGCGAAGTTGCTTACTTATCGACCTATAATACCCGTTTGATTCCAGAATCGTACAGAAAGAGGAAGAAAAATAAATCCCTTAAAGTTTGAAACGAGGAATTTGGAGCATGTGAACAGTAAAGGTTGAACCTACAATAATTAATGCGTTGAGAACAGTTATCCAAGGTATAGCCAAATAGCTGACGGAGATTGAAATGAAATACTCGGTAGAGCTCCTATAGAGAGTTTCTTCTTTTGCGGGATAGAGTATCGGGCGTGTTTTAAGCATTTCAAAGAATGCTGAAAAGTTGTGGCTACTCAAGAATGCAGGTAGTAACCCGCTGTCCACATAATCCTACCTGGAATATGCCCGAAACTGTGCCAAACGATAGTAATAATAATGATAATAATGATAATAATAATAATAATAATAATAATAATAATAATAATAATAATAATAATAATAATAATAATAATAATATGGATGCTAAAACTTGTCTTAAAACATGAAAGCAAGAAAGCATCTTACTCAGTAACAAAACAGGCAAAGGACTATCTAAGTGAATTCCAATTGCAACAAACTCAAGAATAAGACGAACTAGAAACACCTGCAGAAAAAGCTAAGCCCTTGAAAACCCGTGCAAAAATTGCTGCCTTAGATATTATGACTGAACGATGGCATGGAAAACCTCTCAATGGCAAATACCCAAAGAGAGCGAATAATGCAGATATTGACAAAGCTCTTATCCACCAATGGTTAATGGCCTCTGGCTTGAAATCAGAAACAGAGGGGTTTATCATAGCAGCCCAAGATCAATGCCTACCTACAAAGAACTACCAGGCCAACATATTAAAGAACGGCAGCTCCCCATTATGTCGTATATGCCAACAACAAAATGAGACCATCGATCATGTTGTCTCCATGTGCAGTCTGCTTGCGCCTACAGAGTATCTCAACAGGCATGATAGAGCTGCACAATATATTCACTGGGTAATATGCAAAAACCTGGACTTGCCCCATGATAAAAACTGGTGGGAACACAAACCACCCCCAGTACTTGAAAATGATCACATTGCACTCCTCTGGAACTTCACCATTCAAACTGACAGAAAGATAGACGCAAATAGGCCAGACATCATACTGAAAGACTTCAGACAAAAATCATGCCTCCTCATTGATATGACTGTCCCAATCGATATAAACGTATCTGTCAAGACCTACCAAAAGCTGAGCAAATATAAAGATCCTGAAATAGAAATTAGCAAAATGTGGAATCTGAAGACGAAAACAATACCTATTGTCATAGGTGCCCTGGGAATGACAGCGAAACGGGCTGATTACTACCTAGCTCAGATACCAGGAAACCCCAAAATGGCTGAAGTTCAAAAGATAGTGCTCATTGGAACTGCCCATATCCTACGTAAAATACTGTCTATGTGATCTCAAATTTTAAAGCAAACATAATTTTCTTATGGTTTCTTAAACATTCACTTGAACAAAACTGTACAAATCCAAATATATGGTACCCTAGGCATAACACCTACATGAACTTCTAACTTGTTGTCTCTTGAGGTCTCTGGGTGAGACTTGGATCCAACTTGTACAAATGCAAAACAAAAGTCAAACATAAAATGATGATAATAATAATAATAATAATAATAATAATAATAATAATAATAATAATAATAATAATAGTAATAATAATTACCAAAAACACACAATGAAAAGAAATATAACAAGTAACTGTAGAATATGTGGAGATCGACAAGAAACAATAGATCATATTATCTCTGGCTGCCCAGTCCTGGCTAAGAAGGAATATATTCACAGACACGACAGAGCTGGGACCTATATACACTGGAAGCTATGCCAACATTATGGAATAGCAACAGAAAAAAGATGGTATAAACACACGCCAGAAAAGGTCACAGAAAACGAGAAAGCAACCATACTCTGGGATATGCCAATACACACAGATAGAGAAATTAAGGCAAATAGACCAGATATAGTTGTCAAAGATCATGAAGAAAAAAATGCTTTCTAATTGATGTATCAATACCAGCAGATGACAACGTTTCTCTAAAAGAAATGGAAAATCTTTCAAAATACAAAGACCTGGAAATAGAGATAACTCGAATGTGGAATCTAAAAACAGAAACAATTCCTATCATAGTAGGTGCCTTAGGTATAATAAAAAAATATTCAGACAAATACATAACAAAAACACCAGGACTTACAAATATATATAACATACAGAAAATTGCACTACTGGGTACTGCACACATTCTACGCAAAACACTTTCAATACAGTAAACATAAGAGCACCACAGCAAACCACAGCACATACCCAAGGCGCACAGAGCTGCGCTCGGTAGTGAAGTGAAAGCACGTTATAAAAATAAAACTACTGAATAATAATAATAATAATAATAATAATAATAATAATAATAATAATAATAATAATAATAAGAAGAAGAAGAAGAAGAAGAAGAAGAAGAAGAAGAAGAAGAAGAAGAAGAAGAAGAAGAAGAAGAAGTAGAAGAAGAAGAAGAAGAAGAAGAAGAAGAAGAAGAAGAAGAAGAAGAAGAAGAAGAAGAAGAAGAATGGTTTCAAAATTTGGCTGAAAGGCAGCAATTTCAGTGGGGGAGTAAGGCGCTTACATTCACCCCTACTGCTGAACCGGTACGTATTTTATCGACCTTATAATGATGAAATGCCATGGTGATGTTGGAGGAAGTAGAAATGAGTACGTAAAGAGGACGAAATGCCGGTAACTATTAATAATAAGGATAATAGCTGCGTCTGATTTAAGTATAATACCAGAATTGTTGAGGTGAGAGGATCTGTGGAGATCTTCGACCTTTGTACTTGACTGCTACTTAGATTTATCCATCCCACTGAGATGAATGGCAAAACTGCTACTGACAGGATATGAACTCAGGAGGTAAGCAGCCAGAACAAACAGCACAAAATGTGGGATATTTGAATGAATAGTAGTGGTAGTAATAGCAGCAACAGTAAGAACAACAGTGGCAGTAGTAATAGTGGTAGTAGTAGTTGCAATGACAACAGTAGCAGTTCAGCATATCTATATATCTACAAATAGAGATAACATTTTCTAAAATTCGTCTTTCCAAAATATATTTGTACTACTTTTTTTATAGTTTATTTATCTTTTTTCTCTTTTTTTTTCTTTCTTTACATAGGGCCATTTTTCAAATATTCTGATTAACCTCTCATGCAATTGTAATTCGAGTCAACACCATAATGGATAATCAGACGGATTTGTTGATCGGCTTTTCAAACAGCTGTAATACATCAACATGGCAAAATAGATGGGCTTGATTGTCGGTTCAATATGGTAGATGTGTAATAAAATTACGCAGCTGCAAGCAGAAATTGTTACATTCAATGTATATAGGTATCGACAGGATATATTTCACAGCAGGTCATTTATCGAAATACTGTTATTTACTGCTATCGGTGTATTATAATTGAATGAAACTTTTGAGCATTCTGACAATTATCGGCTCCAAAAACAAAGTAAGTCATGTAAGTGGTGAGTGACTCGGTATATATATATGTATATATATATGAAAAAGTAAAAATAAAGAATATGGTATTCACAGCAGCTGATATTGGGAAAAAAGAAAATATTGTAGATTGTGTATTGGAATAAAAAAAAAAGTAAGACACGAATGACGTTTTTATCACAAGAATCATAGTTTTTTTTACTTATGTAGACAATGTCCAAAATCTGAAATTACATATGCGTGCGTATATCTAAAATGTGTCATTGTGTGGTGTGTGTGTGTGTGTGTGTGTGTGTACGTGTGTGTGCGTGTGTGGTTGCGTGAATCTGTACATATGCACCTACATACATACATATGTACAGACGTGTGTGTGTTTGTGTGCTTGTGTGTGTGTATGTGTGTATATGTATGTATGTGTACACTGAAACGATTTTTTACATATATATTCAGGATAGCCGGTAATCGACTGCCATCTACTTCGTACCCCAAATCACTTGTGTCTCCAGAGGCGTTTAGTATACAGCAACCTCCCACATCCCGGATAATAGCATAACCAAACCGTTTACATTAAACTGAAAGGAAATTCCCTAAAGTTTGTGAAATTACTTATCAATTTGGCACGCAAAAATTCAATTAACAGTGAGCAATAAAGAAAAAAAAAGCCGTCTCCCACTGACGAAGTTTCTTCGAGTTGAAAGATAGAACTAACCAACGCCGAAGTTGAATGCGTACAGTTGAATACACGTAAACTAAAAATTCGCCCTTTTAATGCGCCTGCATTCCTGGGACATTCCTAGTCGTCTCTGCCATACTTTGTCACTGGTCCAGGTAGCTACATGGCAGATTGTTGCTAGTACTCGTGTTGCCCTATAAGTGACAGAGCAATCATTCTTGACCTCACTCTTCACACATCCGAAACCTGAGTAAAATGGTAAAAATGTGTATCAAGGCAGCATGACACCGAATCGAGACTGGCAGATCGCAGCCGACGAAGTTTATATTTCAGCATTCGAAAATGAAACAAACTAAAGAAGGTGGTCTTCATTTCTAGATATAATGAACTCAATATGTTTAGATCTAGTTGCAAAGCCTCACATAGAGATGTTATTCTTGATAAAGTGCTAAAACCATTCTTGTACTTCTGACTAAACTTCTACGATTTTATATTCACCGATGACCGCGAATTTAGTAGTGAAAATGAACAGTAAATCAGTCGATGGAAATAGATAAGCTCTTAATAATCCGTGATTAAAATCGGCTTTAGAATAAGCACAGTTAAAACTGATACGTTGCACCTTCCCACCATCAGAAAATGTTATTGTTGAACTTACGTTAATGGTGACGTGACGTCACCACAATAAACAAGTTCAAGTACCACGACAGTTCACTCTCAGGTCTATAAATATTGATGAAGCAGCAAACAGTAGGATTTTGAAAGCAAACACTGTCTTTAGAAGACTGCAGCACGATTTGTAGCAAGACACGGAATCTATCTCAGCACCTAGCTGATGTACCATTCTCCGGTTTTCAAAATCGTCCTATATTCTTAAGAATCATTGATAATTTTCACAAAACATGTCAAACCACGTAGCCACTTGCAACGAAGGTGTCTTTGCAACATGCTATAAAGTCGCTAGACGAATAAAATGCTTGACTTTGAGATGTATCTGCAATCTAACAATTCAAATCTGTACATAATTTTGCAGATTTCCAGAATATAATGACTGCACATCTCAATCCTATACATGATCACTGCACTCCAACAGAGCTCCTCATAAGAAAACTCATGCAGAATATGCGATCAGTTAGTGAGTTATACGAAGAGATTCTTGGATAGCTTTAACATTATCTGTAAAACACCTGAGAATTGAGCGCAACTCCTGAGAACACAGTAAAATCTTACACATGAATTAACATCACTGAAAGCAAAAGAATTTCAGGTATAGAAAAGACACCTTAATTTGCAAATCTTGAGGTACCAGTAACCTAAGTTCCACAATTTATTTACGAACTATACTAATGCAAAACAATTCCAAAATCGAGATTGACTTGAGTTAAAAACGTTGGTCACACCAGACCAGATATGCTTTTACTCTACGATAGATGTGTCTATGGAATTTTTTCCATTCAACGGTAGCTCTTTCTGTTACAACCAACAAATGTCTATGGTTACATATACAAACATACACACAGATAATGATGTAATGTATCTAATAGCTGGAGGCATACAATTATCTGTGCTGTGTATGCATGTGATTAACTATTTTGTGTGTTTTTACCGAAGTAATCATTAATTTTATCGTTGATATTACCTCTTTACTAAGCCATGTCACTGTTATAGTATTGAATAGTATTTAAGCATGTCCCTTCTAGCAACATAACTTTCACAAAAACTCATTTACACATCAGGGAACAATGTCTTTGAATGCATTATCACTATTTGGTAAATCCCGATTGCGTTGATAGTATTTTCAATGGCGCACTTTTCTGATGTCTTTGCTAATTTTCAAAGGTCAATTCGTGAAAGCATGTAATATTCACTGCATTGTACTTGAGCTTTAAATAATCGGTTAACGCTCGGTTGCAGCAATAAACTTTCTAATAATAAGATCAATTCAAATATCTTGTCAAAGCTAATACTCTACATATAGTCACTGATTCTTCAACAACGTCTGACATCCAACATCATGGCGTTACTATCAAAGAACTGCATTAAAATGGCTAAGAAAAGAAAGAGTTTGCTCATTGTTTTGTTCATGATAGGATAATAGTGCCTAATATATAATAAAATGTACATTCCTAATCGTTTGAATCATTGAATATTCTTAGATAATTAGTTTCCAAACGTATTTGAAGATTTATTGATCATAATCTGATTGATACTGTCCCGGGTACAACAATACATTAGATCACTTGAAAGTAAACGTGAAACAAAACGAGCAACTTCATTGATTGTGAGAAGCCATATTAGACAGATCTTTGTGTAGTTCAAGTCATAGCATTAATTTGAAACGTTCTCCCTTTATCACATTCTATAATACTTCTGTTGATAATTTGAAATATTTAATTAGAGAACGTAAATTAAACATGGATAAGTATTTATGTGAACGAGCGTAAATGGAAGTATTTTTATTTTTCTGTTGTAAGGAAGATAATGACGAAGAAAATGTTCGGATTGTTTAAATACATGATCCTGTAACACACATGATGTGCTAGAATGCATAATTTGAAAACTGATTGGAATATAAGCATAAAAGAACAAAAGAATATAAGTATCAGGTTTTGCGATTAGACAATGATATCGTGTTTTTCGTCTCTAGTCATAAAATAATATCTTTATAAAATTACAGGATCATATCCTTCTAGTAGAGAGAAAATAAATGGTATATTTACACCAATATGATGGAACCTAATAAGGGGAGTTACAGATAACGGGTTTACGAGATCGCTCTACTTGCCAGAAACAGCAGAAAAACCTTCAAGTCACACCGTACTATGTATATGTATGAAAACGTGAACTCGGATTCTCTACAGAAATGTGCAGATCGTATGTAGTTTTATGCGGATCTACCCAGTCCTTTTATATGTACATACATACATAGGTAGTACATACATAGGTAGTACATACATACATATATCCATCCATCCATCCATACATACATACATACCTACATACATACATACATATATATATATATATATATATATATATATATATATATATATATATATATATATATATGTATATTAACTTTATATTTTTTTATAAAACAAAATTTTATAAAATATATAGTATCTGTTAAGAATCTTAGCAAAACCCTCACAGGTGAGTTTTTGTATATATATATATATCTTAAAAAATAGAGCTCAAAATCGATGCATTGAAGATACTTTATTGCAGCAACAATTATAATAGCAGAAACAACAACAATAAGCCAAACCTATGCACATTTATATATATATATATATATATATATATATATATATATATATATATATATATATATATATATATACATACACATACATACATGCTTGCATACCCACGCGCATGACCAATAACACACATATACACATATGTACAACGAGGCACATTCGCATATTGACAGAGAAAGGCGGAGATTTATGAAGGTGTTGTTTAATGCCTACATTGTTACATGAATGCTTATTTGTACATATTGTTAATTATAAGTCAAAATATACATTTAATTTACACGAAAATTCACAATTATCTCATATAATAGCTCCTGAACAGACTACAGTTGCATATGAAATGCTTTCACCCAATAGTGATATTATTGCAACTTTCTGTACAGAAATAGTAGCAGAATCAGTGAAAATGTTTTGCTCCGTGGATTTTGAAATATGGTACACCATGTGGAAGGTCTTTAATTGTAAAGTTGATCCATTCATCTGAGGAAAACAGTTTCCTTATAATGATTTGATATACGCATTAATCAATTAAAGGAGCCGTTAGAAACGGCCGTGATGAATTCACACCTGTTTTTCAATTGCTACTTATATATATATATATATATATATATATATATATATATATATATATATATATATATATATATTTATACGTATGTGTATGTGAAAAGGTTGAATTATATTTTGTCCTCTAATTTGGAGGTTTCCAAAAGTGATTTCTAATAAAGATTTCTTCATATTTTGCTGTTAGCTTACTGGCGTAAGCTTGCGAATATGAAAATAATATTTGTATACAGTGTGTTATGTGAATTTATGGAACGATATCCAATAAAACTTTAAAAATTTGTTAACAATGGAGAAGAGAAGATTTTAAAATTTGAAAGAATTGTAATTCATGCATGCGACCGTTTCAAGCAGCGATATTAAAACATGCAAAATCATGGTCGAATAATTAAATTAATTTGATTAAATTAAATTGCTTATATGTCACTGTTCTCCTCAGTGGAATAAGCATAACAAATTATAAACACACACACACACACCCACCCACCCACACACACACACACACACACACACACATACATGTGTATATATATATATATATATATATATACATGACATGCATACATGTTCATTGGTAATCGAGGGAGTCGAGTTATATATATATATGCATAGGTAAATTGGGACAAGTTTCAAATGGGTATATTTCTAATTGTATAGATTTTGTTGGGGTCTTAATTTTAAATATTACCAGCTTGAATGATCACTTGTACTTTTTTTTCTGATTGAACAAATTATGAATGTTAATAAAGAATTAAACTGCAGAACTGTAATTGCCAAATTATTCCGCGCCGGAAAAAGTGCTGCCCAGACTGCTAGAGCCACAATATATACCAAATCTATTGTTTTTGAAGCTCTAACCAATTTGAAGAATGTCTCACAGTCTTCGCAGTGACCAGAAACGCAAACCTCGCTTCTGAGTAGGACTTAAAAGATCGACTGAGCCGATGCCCATCAAAATCGATGGCGAAGTTGGCTCAAGATCGACGAATCGGCAGAATGATCGTTTCTATGGCTCTGAGACAAGAATTCCATATGAAATTATACCTGATGAGTTAATGTAACATTCTAACTACCTGCCTCAAAGCCATTCAAGCAGAAACAGGCCTAAACTTCTTACTCGTCTGGAACATCGTGGCAGGAACGTCCGCATCTTCGTGGATGAAACGAAGTTCATGGCAGACAAAGTTGCAAATCGTCAAAACTCAGGAGTGTTAGCGTACGGCCCTTCCAAATTTCCTTGAGCTATGCATAGCAAAAATCCAACTTCCGTTATGGTGTTTGCAGCTGTTGCAAGTGATGGAAAACTGTTGCCTCTTCATTTTGTTCAAGTAGGTCTTCAAATCAACACCACAGAGAATCTAAAAATATTCTAAGTTTTGCGGCCTTAGATTAAGAAGCATTATGATGCAAGTTGTATCATATTCTTCGGAAAGGGTGCAAGAACTTTTGAAGAAGGAATTGCTGACGTTTGTTCCTAAAGATATCTGGCTCTGCAGCTCGTCATATTTGAATCCATGGGATTCTGGGAGGAGCACAGTTGAAGCAATATCCAACGCACCTTCTCACAACTCTGTGTCTTCACTGAAGGCTTCAATCAAGCGAGTACTAGGTAAAATGAAAAAAAGAAGAAATAGTTAAACATGTGCATCATTACCTAAAAGGATTGAACTCCTATTGAAAGCATATGGTTGTCACATTCAACTGAAATAAGTGCTAAGCACTCCGCAATATATTAGCATAAACAAAATTTGCAGTTTTTGATTTTTTCCGAGTTATAACAATTATAATAAAAATGTTTAGATGGTCCCAATTTATATGTTATATACATATTGAAAGAAAAAGGGAGGTGGAGAATGTTCATTATCCCCACGTGGTGATAATAGTGAGTTGTAACACAAAAAACTATATACATATAAATTAAAAGAAGGAAAATGGACACAGTTTACATAATTCTAATATATATTTTAATGTATTTTATAAGTGAGAAAGTATGGTATCTGTCGAGTGGTTTCGCTTTTGCTAATCATGACTTTCAAATTTAGTCCATGTTGGGTATTGGAGTTTGTGAATGAAACGAATTAAAAGGTAGATAAAATCTAAGGGAAGGTAATTGGTGATCGTTATTGTTTGGGACAGAGGTGGTAATTGCTCATTTTTGGAGGAGGGGTAAATGAATACACACAAACTCAAAAGCTAAAGTTGTGCGATGAAACATTTTCATTGATGCGTATGTGAATAAGATTTAAGATATATCCTGTGGCCAAAGTTGATTATGCGTTAATATTTCGGCGTGTTCTGTATTTTCTTTATTTAAACCAAAAAACAAAACTGAACACAATTAGGGACACCAGCAATAAAATACTCACGAGGGTGTATCTGTAATCTGGGTTTGAAACATTCTTCGAATTAAATAGTCATCTATGCATCCTACCTAATACATGTGCATCAATGACACAAGGCACTTTAGTTTTCGTCCGAGATAAAAACCTTTTAGAAACACGATATATTTCAGAGGGGGGGGGGCAAAGATTGTCCCGGAAATGACTAGTTGGAAAGCAAGATTCATTGATGTTATCTTTGGATTGTCAATAACTTCATTGGATGTTGTGCAGCATACATCGCTTTTAATCAAGACAACATAAAGAAGAATAGAGAATTATGCATCCTGGACGTTAAAGGACGACAACATTACATACATATTAAATGGTCAATCATGTGTCGCACTTCACTGTTTATTATCAAGAACCCAAAGTGTTATCTATGCTGTAAAGAAATATTCTATATATTTACCTCTACTTACAGAATGACATTAAGTCTACATGTTTAAGTCTATATCTTTATCTGTATTTACGGAATGGTATTAAGTCTACAATGGCATTAAGTCAAGAAGACTATCACTTTATTTGCTCATTATTACTGTCAGTGATGTGAATGCATCCTGATGAAATTAAGGGTTTTTTCCCGTTTCTTTAAATCTAAAAAAAATGTCATACTAAATTTAAATGATACCAGAACTATAGTAATATCGTATTGCAAAGCACTATCTATAGTCATATACCCAATATGTTTTTGTTTCCTCACGTAGAATATACTTTCAGAAGGATTATCTAACACACGACTTCTAAACTTCACTCATCCGCTTGCGTAAAACCTTGAACAAAGCTGGATAGAAACGTCAATATTAAACGAATACGTACTGCAAAAATGAGCAACAAATTGCACATAACTGCTATATCAAAGGACATTAGGACACTTATTCGGCAGAAAGATGTATTCGATTTGAATTTAATAAGAATAATATTATAATAAAAAACAAATTTTGAAAGCGTATAATGATCCATTCTTCTATATGATATTTAGAGTATATACATACATACATGCATACACACACACACACCGCACATACATATATATATATTTATATAAAACGATATATAATTTTTGAATTTCGTTTCTCATTGAAGGAAACGGAAAATAAAATAAATATAGGCCTGCAAATAGAAGTGCTCAAGTAAAAACAAACAAGGCAAAATACATATTCAGTTGTTAAAAAACATACATCTGAATTGGGCAAATAACTTTATATCATCTCCATATATTCACAACGTTGAACATAAATAAATACATATTAAAATACCAAGGCGTTCTGTACACAGAAGTCGAAGGTATAACAATATACATATGTGTAATATAATATGGTTTATATACATATATACAGAGTTGACACATACATACATATATATATATATACACACACATATAGATGCTGAGTATGTCACTTATACTGAATCGTGTGATGAAGCTCCACTTCTGAATTTCTGGTCTTGTGGGGGTGTCTGGGGTTACTCCTTGATTACCATTACTCACAGGTCTATTCCGACCTGGAACGGTAATGCCTGTCAGGTTCCCATCTATCGGGTTAAACAGATTTCCCATGGGGAGAGGAAGCTTCTGCTTTTCTTACAAGACCATTTAGAAGACAGCTCTTCTAGGAGGCAGATATTCTGACATAAAACATGCAGCAGAAAATAGTTCCAGTCAACTTCCAATGCCTGTCACCTACTATGGCAACCAGTGTTATACAAGCTCTTGTCAACAATTCAAATGATGTATAGATAACTCACTATCATGCCATTTCTTAATTTCTTTTCTATTTTATAATATAATATGGTGATGGAGGAGAGGCGTGAAAAGCCTTATCTGCGCACATTCTAATATGATATAAATGAGAACAATCAAGCTGAATGTGAAGCAAGATGAGACTATCACCATAATCATATATATATATATATATATATATATATATATATATATATATATATATATATATATATATATATATATATATATATATATATATATATATATATGTATATATATATATATATATATGTATGTATGCATGCATGTAAGTGTATATAATGTAACTCTCCTAAATTATATACGAAAAATATATTTTACCGTTATCACATCGGTTTCTTTTATTTCACCTTACAAAAGAACATATATCAACTTGCAGAAAAGACTGAAAGATATCGTAAAAGCAAACTTTGATACCTACAGAAGCAATATGATCGGTGAAGCGAAACCTTGTAGAGATTCGCACAAATGGTCCTTAGCTATTTCCAATCAAATAATCAGCATGAAAAACAGACGAGCCGTCATGATAGGCAAAACGCCAAATTGATTATTCAGGTAAGCCAAAATAATTTACAATGTTAACCAAAACTGGCGTTGCACTGGGAGAGGTAGAAATTGCTTAATGCTAATGAGGCTTGTGGGGGAAGAATAAAAGTGAAAACATATGGAAGGAGAGGAGAAATAAAAAGAGAAAATGAGGTGATTTGATAAAATAGAAATGAGAATAGATGCGAAATGGAAATGAGAATTATATGCAATTGTGAACTCGAAATAGTGAGAAAATCGGTAGAGCTGAAAAAAATATGGGGAGTGTTCCAAAAATGTGATTTCGAAAGAAGGTATGATTTACCGTTGGCTAGAATCATTAGTATAAGATCGGTTAGAATTAATACAAAATTCTGAGGTTAGAGGGGAAAGAAACAAAAAAACTATGATCGATTTGCCAAAAATTACTTGTACAAATGAATAGATAACATTCTAGAATAAGATGTTTGTTTTCCTTTCGTCCAGTGACCTGTATATATCATGCAGATGAATGAATAGAATAGCTCAGCAGAAATCGAATTTTGATAGGATAAAACAATCAGACAGGAGAGTCTATTTCAAATAATGTTGATATGAGGTATTTAGAAGTTAATTTTTTATATTAACGTGAGACATTGCCTAGCAGCTTCAGTCCTTCTGGAAGTAATGTCAGTTGTGTGATGTCAA
>NC_142942.1:6573837-6576337 GCF_046866305.1 Octopus bimaculoides | reverse complement strand
TGTCATAGTATCTATCCAGTCATATGTGTGTGAGTATGTGTCATATATATATATATATATATATATATATATATATATATATATATATATATATATATATATATATATATTATATATATATATATATATATATATATATATATATATATATATATTATATATATATATATATATATATATATATATATATATATATATATATATATATATATATATATATATATATATATATATATATATATATATATATATATATATATATACATATATATATATATATATATATATATATATATAAATGTGTGTGTGTGTGGGGTGTTTGTATGTATCTATATATATATATATATATATATATCCATGTGTGTATGTCTTTGCCCCCCCACCATCACTTGACAGTCGATGTTGGTGTGTTTGCCCCCCTTTTGATCTAGCGGCTCAGCATAAGAGTCCGATAAAGTAACTAGTTGGCTGATAAAGAATAAGTCCTGGGGTCGATATTGCATGGGGGAATTCAAATGACTAAAACAAGTAAAGGTATAAAAGAAAACGTGCATTGTTAACCCTAATGCTGAATATTTCCTATACACAAATATTTTGGGCTGTGACGATGGATATACAAAGATTGGCAGTGAAGTTCGTAGTCTGAACAACATACTCACATGGAATGTAACCACTTGCAATTAATTTTTTATAACAGTCTCCTTTGCAGTTCACACACTTCTTCATCGGTGTTGCAGCGATTGGATCCCACTGGTGAGGAAACTTTTATTTCATCCTGTTGGCCAAGAAAGTCATCACCTGAAGATATGACATCATCACCACTACCTACCGCTTCACACGTAAGATAACTCTGAGGAATAGATGATAGTTAGATAGGACGGTGATCAACCGTCCTATCTGATGCCTGTGCAACAGTCACGCACAGGTGTCATTGAAACCAAGGTCTTGTGTGCTGGAACTCTGTCGTGATGAAACGAAACCCCTTTCATCAGTTTTACTGGGCGTTTGATCTTGATCGCCATTCGTAAAAGCCTCATCAACGTGGGGTACAACCACCATTGATGGTGTGGCCTTGTTTGCAGAAAGTCAATAGGCATAATGCCTTTTGCATCCGAGAAAACTGAGATGATCACCTTCCCAGGCGATGAAATAAACTTGGACTTCTTTAAAGCAGGTGAGGAAGGATGTTTCGTTCATGAATTATCTCTTCGTGTCTGGCTCAAAGGGAAGAAATTAATGCTCATTCTGGATTAGAAAATATTCAAGGAAACCAACTGGGTCTGGTACAACATCAGATTTTCCCGTGATGTAATCAACGTATTGCGCCTTTTATCAGGTGTCGAAAGACGTGATCGTCACCAAACAGAAACCTTTGTAATGCAAAGTTAAGTAGAATGTGGCAATCATATCAGTATGAATGCCGTTGGTGCCTAAACCCTTTTTCTGATGGTACTTGATAACTCTATGATGTCACATTTTGTCGTGTCGATATTCAAGAGAAGAGGTTATTATTTATATTTGAAGTCTACTTTTAATAGTAAGTTTATCTGGAAAGACACAATGCAGTCATTAAGAGCTGAAATTAATGTATGCAAGAATCCGCAGCTCTATTTTCACTCCTTCGTAGTCAGTTTTCAGCCCAACCTCGTATATTGGGCATACATTATATATATTCCTTTAATAATATATAATTCGTGAACTGCACAGGAACTGGTGTGAGACATCGTCAAATAATTCAACCTTATAAATCGTATGAGAAAAAAATATATACAGTAATATTATTCATTCAGTTTGGCATCTAAGGAAATGCACTTGGTACATATCTTTAGAAATCTGCGCGCTTTCGGAAATATCGATGGTGAAATCTAAGTAAACATAAAACTTGTATCATTATGAGCGCTGAAAAGTAGAGTCTGTTAAAGAACACATAACTGACAGACACCACCAATATGAAGTAACAATAATTCAGTTAATCTCGACATCTTTGATGCAGGAATCATTACATCAAACATTAGGATGCTCCAAACTGAGTCAGCCTCACCATCCTTTTATATATATATATATATATATATATATATATATATATATATATATATATATATATATATATATATATATATATATATATATATATATATATATATAGCTCAGATAACATAGTTACGTTTCGACCAGAGTTTGGTCCAAGCCATGTCTAACTTAATAGCAGCACCTGATAGGTTTAGCTAAATCCTTTTTCAGTTTCTTGGAATCATGGTCCATTTAAGTAGGGAGTTCTTGTTAAGTGAGTTGTAACCAGGCAAAGGTGGCTTGCCTGTATTCCTTGAAAACATCTTTCCAGGTTCCGTTTAAAGGGCCTGTTGAGGAAAAGAAATTGCGGTGCAGTGTATTCATGTGTTGCGATTCTGAATTGGGTAGGAGACGTATGGCCCGTGGTCCTAACGTTAGAAGAATTTTGAAGATAATGTTGAGGTCATTTGGGCATGCTATGGTATATTCT
>NC_142942.1:6570323-6573337 GCF_046866305.1 Octopus bimaculoides | reverse complement strand
GGTCGGCTGAAATTCGTCTTTTTCTAAACCCTGTATCCTGAAGTGACTTTATATAAAATGCAACAGTGATTATGTATATCAGAAAAAAATGTATATAATTCGAAACAATTTGTTTGCCTTTTCTTGTTTTATAATTATTCATGTTATATAATATTAAGTTATGTTATATTATATTCATATATTTGATATAATATTGTAATATAATTATTGTCAATAGCGTATCTCTATATTTAATTTATCTATATATAAATAAATAAATGTATATATATGTACATATATATATATATATATATAATAATATATAGTATATTTATATATATATATATATATGTGGTGGTGTGTGTGTGTTGTGTGTGTGTGTGTGTGTGTGTGTGTGTGTGTGTGTGTATATATACTTTAAATATAATTGTTATTCAATATATATACTCTTATATAATATTTAATATATATATGTTATAAATATTTACAATTCTAATACGTTTGTTTTCTTGATTGTAATTGAGGCATCAAATTTACATGAGAATGACGATTCATATTTAAGACGCAAGGATAAGGAAAACATTTTCACTATGAGATATAATGAAAAAGTCTCTTGTTGGTTTTTAGTATCTGCTTTCCCCTATATATTCACAATTTAATTATGTTGAGAGCAGCTTGACTCAAATAACACACTGATATATAGTGAAATAACGTTATATAAAGAATCTTAAAACATTAGTAATATGAGAATTCATTTATCAGAACATAAATGATTATTTTCCTAATGCGTATTTATTGTGCTGTGTACTGGTTTGCAGATGTTTCAGTTTTAATGAAGGCTTTGTTTGATAAGTAAACTTCATTGACCTATATAGATATAAATTACGTTTTGTTTTTCGTTCTTTTTGAGTGGATTAATATTAGCACAAGCTAAGCGTATCCATGTTCCTGTTCGGTAGGCTTCTCTTAATTAGTTAAAGAGCGAAAATTGATTAGTAATTGAAGCTGAAGTAATCAGTGTTTAAATGATATTATTAACTGAAATTAATCTACTGTAAAAGATTTATGTATAATTTGATTAATAACATTTTCAACATGTGATTAGTATCTTGTTCCCACTAAGGCTTGTAAATTGTCCATTGTAACTAAACCTCTAAATATTGTTTCAAATTCCGCCATGATCGTTTATACTTATATTTATTTCAATTCAATTAACAAAAGGCAAAACAATACAAATATCAATACACTACTGCGTTCGAATCACTGGAGTCCTCTGATTAGATAAAAAGATGTCGAAACTAAAGAAGCACCAAACGTCCAATGTTAGCATATTACATAGGCTAACAATTTAGCTCTCTTGTGTGTAACATTCGGTAATATAGACAACTGTATTCGACGTACCCTTTGTTATGAACACCACATAATTAAATAGCAAATTCTGCTCTCCTGGAATTTGAATCCCGAGCAAATGTTCGTAAAATTAGTGCGAAACGTTTGCTTTTATGTTTGAAAGAGCCTAACATTTTATCTCATTTTAAACTCATCCTCATCGTAAATGCACATACTTCTACGTTCTCTGTAAGTTATATTACATGATCTTGTAGAAATAAATTTAACTATCTCCAGGAAAGCCAGTTTTCATATCTAAGCTGGTACAAATTTCAGACCGTTAAACACGAGACGTTCCTTTATGAATGAATAGTTTCAAGTTATCAGTAAAATAATAAACCTATGATGAAGGGGATTCAAACCATAGCAAACATGTTTTCTATTCAAATATTTTAAAATATATTCACAATATATTTCTTTATAATTCTTTAACACTGATGATTTTCTTTCCTAACGACAACAGTGTGAGATTGAAAGAAAATCCGTTATATCAAATAGCCGCATTAATGTGCTCTAGTAGGCTTCATGTGATACAGACAGTATTAATGTGCTATATATGAATGACATCAACACATCTGTAATATACCTCTACCTTAGATCTGTGAGCAATTTCTATTTTAGCGTATGCATTTATTCTTTTCTTTGTAATTTTCTTTGTAATTTGAATTAGTCGGTCTTTAATTAGAATCAAATGTCCAGGAGTCGGCAGAACATTTTAGGGGTGGGGGGGAACAGTATAACCCGATGCCTGCTATTCTGTGCTCTTTCCATACCAGGTGCAATGTCATGTGAATGTTAAACATCCATCTTCGACATAATACCATTGTCGTCTCAGATAGAATCCAAGAGGAGTCGGACATTGAGAATGATGAGAAAATCAGGGCGAATAGTAAATCAATGGAAACAATCTAATTTCTCATGGAAACTATGAAAAATTAACGGAAAAAATCTAGTTTTTTCATGGAAGTTGTGTCAAATTCGAGTCCATGTCTATCAAAATATTTGCATTAGTATAGTTGTATATAATCTGAATTTGATGTAACTTAGTTCATGTGGACAAATTATTCCTCTGTCACAAACATATCACGTTTTGTAGAGTAAATTTCAATGCAACTAATTTTGTTCTATATCCTCCAATTTTAGTGCTGAAGTATACGCACCGAATTATCTTGCTAGGAATATTCTGAACCTCTTTAAGACATATGTACTTTGTTTTTGTTTAAAGTGTGAAGTACCAGTGAAATATTCAAAGTTTTAGTAACGTAATATTCTAAAGATACAATAATGTCTACCAAGAGGAAAATATTCATCAATTCTTCATCGCGAGTCTTCGCGTAGTTAAAGTATATTTTCGTATGTCCTTGGCAGGAAAACAATGTTAAGTTTTACCGGAAAAATCCTAGTATAAATATCACATAGTGGGAAAAAGTAATTAAACTTAAAAGGTTATTTCCTCCTTTAAGTCGTGTAATTAATTTCAACAAAGTAAAGAACAACAGAAGTATGACTCTATTGAAGAGGTATAAATAAGTATGAACTTGTAAAAACTACCACCAATCACGTACAGGTCATTGATATGTGCCATTAGTTTGATGGGAAAATGTGTCTGCATAGTTGAATAATCACAGGTCAATGTGTCACGTTTT
>NC_142942.1:6565323-6567823 GCF_046866305.1 Octopus bimaculoides | reverse complement strand
TAAAATGTTTCCATGCTTCACTTCCTAATGCGATGCTTGTTTACTGTTATCAGAAATACTTACAATGGATTTCGTCGGAATTTGGTGCTCTGGGAGAAATAATGTTTTGTACTCACTACATTTAATTTACAAATATACAAAAAGAATAAAAAAAAAAGAAGCCGAAACTTTTTAAGTGTTTTATATACGTGTAAAAAATACAATTGAAGGTATGTTGAAGTCAATAGACCGCCGGGTAAACAAGTGAAAAGACGCCGGTTCATATCAACTAACCAGCTTTTCAAATATTTATTCACGGATAGACGTTAAGCTCACTTACCGTAGATAACTAATTTTCAATATGTACATTTAAGTTGGCGGTGGTTTTACTGCAAGTTTTAAACAGCGGTATTATTATTTAAACAATATATCATTAGGTATCTCTTTCTCGGTGCTTCCGATATCCGTGTAGCAAAAAAAAAATAATAATATGTTCTTACAAATTGCTTCATCCCTTTATATAACTTTGTAGTGCGTTTTATAACTACAAGCGAACAAAAGAAAAACGTTAGAACAAAAATAGTTTCGTTCAACTTTTGTCATAACTCATAAACGACAACGATTGTGTGACCTTTTGACATAAAATATATAATAAGTATAATGATTATATGGTAAAACGTGCAACAAATATGATAAATAGAAACCATAAGAAAACTTTGTTTTTCTTTCAACAGCAGTTGCATTCAAAAAGATATTATTTTATTACGTAATTCTGTTTCATTTTTTTCCTCTTTTGCTACTTACATGAACTAAAATTAAAATATCCATGAAATTTTTTCTTGTACATTAAATGAATCATGAGCTTCGTGTAAGAGGGTTTAAATTTATAAATATCAGGGGGAAATGGTTTTGAGTGTCTTATCTAATAACGAATAAGTAAAAATAAATTTATAAATTTATTGCATTAAGTTATAACTTTTTTCAATACTTGTACGGGTAGTTGGTAAAAAAAAAATGACAAAGTATATGGAAGCCACATGAATGTTCCTTCTTCCCGAAATAGTGGCATATTAACAGAATGTCTTTCATTTCCCTTTCACTTCACATTAGATAGATAACTATTGGTAGACTTATATTGTGATTAAACTGCAATAAATAAATGTGTTTAAAAGTAATAATAAATCACAGTATCATCCATGAAAATTCTTCAGAAGTCACTTAAGTGACATTATATGTAGTTTTCAAATTTACGATGCCAAATCAATCAGGGAGCATTTATATGTTTACTGAAAGTGCAAAATATAGCAGATACTTCTCCTTTAAATTACAGATTTTCGTTGAGAGAGAAAGGATATGCTGGTTAATACTGTCTTACTTGGTCAGCCGTGGAGACGCAATGGCCCAGTGGTTAGGGCAGCGGACTCGTGGTCGTAGGATCGCGGTCATAGGATCGCGGTTTCAATTCTCAGACCGTGCGTTGTGAGTGTTTATTGAGCGAAAATACCTAAAGCTATAGGAGGCTCCGGCAGGGGATGGTTGCGAACACTGCTGTACTCTTTCACCACAATTTTCTCTCACTCTTTCTTCCTGTTTCTGGTGTACCTGTATTTCAATGGGCCAGCCTTGTCACACTGTGTCACACTGAATATCTTCGAGAACTACGTTAAGGGTACACGTGTCTGTGGAGTGCTCAGTCACTTCCACGTTAATTTCACGGGCAGGCTGTTCCGTTGATCGGATCAACTGGAACCCTCGACATCGTAAGCGACGGAGTACCAACAACAACAACAACTTGATTAGCCAAAGGCATCAAGCATATATTGAATAGACATCAACTACATATTGGATATATTTTCGTTGAAAATAAGATCATAACTGAAATGCATTTGATGCCAACTCTGTCCTGTTAGATTTGACAGAGGAGCACAAAGCAACGCTAATCATGGATAATTTAACAAGTTATTAACAAATGCATTACGAAACACACATATGTTACCTTACATAAATCACAGCAAAGCAGTTATTTACAAGCAATATATCAAGCTATTGCCGATATTTGAGAGTCAACCTTAGCTAAATGACATTGTTTATATCTAACAACAGGAAATACTTCGGTGCTAGTATACATGCACATAATATTAAATATCATATTGTCGGCAGCTATGAGCAGGTGGCTTCCGGAATAAATCAGGTATACATATACAATATATAATATACTCAACTGAAGGAAGGCCTCACTATGCCACGCAATAATTAAAATAAATACAACATACATATACACAGATACACACACAGCGACACACAGACAGACAAATACACACACATACAGGGGTCATCCCTCTTATATAAATATACATATATATATATATATATATATATATATATATATATATATATATATATATATATATATATATATATATATATATATATATATATATATATATATATATATACATATATATATATATATATGTATGTATGTATATATATTATAGATTTAATCAGAAGATTAAATGTG
>NC_142942.1:6530323-6560323 GCF_046866305.1 Octopus bimaculoides | reverse complement strand
CAGCGTGCTGTCCCACTGAAGAATTAAACCCACGAATTTGTAATCCGGAATCCAAAAATCTAACCATTTGGGCCACGTGATGTACAGAAATATATACATAAATACACGCATACAGAAAGACAAATACACGCATACAGAAAGACAGAGAGACAGAGAGACAGATAGGTAGGTAGATAGATATTTAGACATGTATGCATACATACAACACGCACCCACCCACATATATGCATATATATATATATATATATATATATATATATATATATATATATATATATATATATATATATATATATATATATCAGGTATTTTGATGCAAACGGGAAAATTAGAACTCAGTATATGAGTATATGCATATTCCCATTAATATTTAGCAGAAATAACAGATTAAGACGAGGTTTGAGATCCTGTTGTGTTGGCACTTAGATAACTGCCAACGCACGAAACTATCGGACCGTGAGTCACCGTTACTTCTGCTTTATCTTAAAAAAGATATATCAGTATATTTATATCCATATATGTATATATATGTGTGCATGTATGTGTGTCTGAATGTGTGTGTATGTGTGTGTATGTGTGACTTTGTGTGTATGTGTGCTATATGTATGTACATATATATATATAAATGTATGTGCGTGCGTGTGTGTGTGTGTGTTTGTGTACGTGTGTATGTCTGTGTGTGTTTGTGTGTGTCGATATATTACTACGCCATAAGAATTATTGGCAAACGCTATGGTTTGATGCATTTCAAAGCAGCCCATACCACAGAATATATAGGTTTATACAGAATATACTGAATATAAATAAGTGTGGCTGTTAGTTTTTGGCGTAGTCTGTACTACGTAAAGGCACAATTAATTAAGAGTGGCGACTCATAAGTGTGATAACAATAGAAAAGAAGAATAATTCAAAGCAAGAATTAGTCGTTGGTCAGTATTAGTCTCATGGTGATTAAAACTGGTGTAGGTGAGTGAAGTAGGGTTCTAACTTGGCAGGAATGTTTTCTATCAATTTAACCCAGAAACATACGGCATCCCCTATTATAAGAGTCATGAGGGATTCGGAAAATACCGAGGGTAATCGTTCGGAATAGAACCAAAAGAAAACAGAACAAAAAGAGAGATAGTGAGAGAAAGAAGAAAAAGAAAGAGACAGTTACATGGCAAGAGTGAGGGAGATGGGGAGAGAGAGTGAGAGAGACAGAGATAACTCTTTTGAATGCATCAGAAACGTCATAATTTACTCATTAAGAGCACCAATATCGGTGATGTGTTTGGCTGAAGGCCAACATAGTTAAACTGGCGTTTTGAAGCAAGTAAAATAGATTGTGCTGCACGGAGAGGAGGAGGCGGGGCGGCCGATCAAAGTCAAGCAAGTTTAGGTAAGGTGAGGTGTGGTCAAATATTTTTAACGGACTTGCAATGGAAAGCGATAAAAGTATATAAAGGCGGAAGCGCAATAGGGGTGAATAAGAGGCGGGTAGAGGCTATGCGAGAAGGGGAAAAAAGGGGGAGGGGTCGATGAAGAGGTGAAATACTGCTGGGATGGCCAAATGTAGGTGTGCTACGTGTGGTCAGGTACGCAAAAAGTAATACAATGTAGAAAGTAGTTAGGGATGACAGTATAACTACAGCAGCCGCACTACTATCAGGTGCAGCAGTAGTGGTGGTGGTGGTAATTGTTGTGATTGTAGTAGTAGTAACATTGGTTATGGTGTTAGTGGTGGTGTTGCTAGCAGTAGTAGTAGTAGTAGTAGTAGTAGTAGTAGTAGTAGTAGTAGCAGCAGCAGCAGTAGTAGTAGTAGTCGTAGTAGCAGCAGCAGCAGTAGTAGTGGTGGTGGCGGTGGTGGTAGTAGTAGTAGTAGTAGTAGTAGTAGTAGTAGTAGCAGTAGTAGTAGTAGTAGTTATTCTTCATTTAGTCACAGCATTTGTTTCTTTTGTGGTGGTTTGTTTGTTGCTTTGTTGTTAAGTAGTATGTCAGCACTTGAGTTAGTAGCTCTGTGACCTAATGCCTTCCAACTGAGGCAATCCCATTTTTATTTGAGGCAAAATACATTTGAGGTCAACCGTTACAATGGGGTATTGTTCAATTTGTTCCACCCATTTGAAGTTTTTTGAAAGTTAACAAGGAGTGGCTGTGTGGTAAGTAGCTTGCTTACCAACCACATGGTACTGGGTTCAGTCTCACCACGTAGCACCTTGGGCAAGTGTCTACTACTATAACCTCAGGCCGACCAAAGCCTTGTGAGTGGATTTGGTGGACGGAAACTGAAAGAAGCCCGTCGTATATATGTGTATATATGTGTATGTGTGTGTATATATGTTTGTGTGTCTGTTTGTCCCCCAACATCGCTTGGGGGACAAACAGATGCTGGTGTGTTTACGTCCTCGTAACTTAGCGGTTCAGCAAAATAGATCGATAGAATAAGTACTAGGCTTACAAAGAATAAGTCCCGGGGTAGATTTGCTCGACTAAAGGCGTAGCTCCAGCATGATCACAGTCAAATGACTGAAGCAATTAAAAGAGAGTGTGAAAGAGAGTTAGATAATTCTCAAAGATTTAGTTCTGATCTAGTCTACCATGATGGTGCTGATAATCGCATTGATTTTTCTACATATTAATAATAAACAATACAGAAGCAGTTAAAATCGAAACCTTCGTTGCCGGATATGAAGGATGTTGTAACTGCTTGTCCCCCTGAGAACAGTGCAAACGAAATCTGTATGTCGTATCTCGACCTGCTAGAAATAGCAGCCAATTGTTCTTACTCTGTATCACAGAGTCTAATCAATCGATGACATATTTTGTCACTGGTTGTGGTGGTGGTGGTGGTGGTGGTCGTCGTCGTCGTCGTCGTTGTCATCTCAATAGCGGTGGTGTTGCTGCTGCATATGATGGACTATATTTATGATGATGATGATGTCGCTGTCAGCGACCTATGTGAATCCTTTGATATAACAGTCGGTAAGCGAGGAAGATTACAATGAATTAAAAAAGCTTGGCTAAGAAATAGAAGAGGTTACGAAATACTGGTAAAATAATGCGTAGAATGTTCTTTATACTGGCGATGATAACTGGTAGAATTATTGTAGTTTAGTTAGAGTTGCATTTTGATTGACGCAAATGCATCGGTTTCATAGAGATCCATGTCACCAAATAGTCACAAATACTAAACAAATGCGAAAGCAACCTTGCCTGAGAAACAACATAGACATAATATTGATTACAAATTTTGGCACGAGGCCAGCAATTTCGAGGGAAGGGTAACTTATTGTATCGATACCGAAAGAATGAAAGGCAACGCCAACCGCGGCGGAATTTGAATTCAGAACATGAAGATGGACGAAACACCGATAAGCATTTCGCTCGACGTGCCAACAATTGTGCCAGCTCACTGCCTTCAGCAGAGACATAATATTACTGAGTGTAGGTTTGGCAAATTGTACGCATCAGATATCAGGTACGTACCTCCTGTTTCATAACTTTCTGTATAGAGAGAAGTAGGTAACAACTGTTCCACATGCTTACACAGAAGTTTCATTATGACCTCCCCCATTATGAATACTTTCTCTATGTGTATGCGATAAGAAGTTTGCTTCACAACCACATGCTTATTTTAATGTGTTTCGGGTGGCATGATTGAAAAGGAAAAAATATTCCCTTCGATTTAGCCAAAAGGATTTGCACACTAGTGTATGATGCATGTGTATGATGCATGTTCGACTTCAAGAACTTAAAACCACACTAGTTGAAAGACACTATCCACTCTCAATGATAAATGAAGGGACTAAAGGAGTGAGGAAAATAGATATCAAAACAAACGGGAAACGAAATTACACACCTCGTCAACCAATACTACTCTTTATTTCGACACACAAACCTGGAAACAAACTAGCATAATACACCATTATTTGAAATTTACGTATGCACACTATGGATCATAAGATGAAGTTACATTCTACAAACGCAAATTAATCAACATTGGAAAAAAATACCCTAAATCACCAAAAATAATTCTGACCTGTGCGAAATTATACCCAATAACAAAGGAAAAAAGAGTAAGAGATGCGGGCGTTCAAACTGTAGAATGTTCTCCAACTTACTGGACGCTTCGGAATTCCGTTTGAAATAATGATAGAGATTCATAATTAAGACTGGTTAAACTTATGCATCCGAAAATTTCTCAGGGTGTGGAAATAAGTAGAGAAACCAAATTAGGATTCCTTTAGACAGAGACTTACATTTAATAAGGAACAAATCCGTTTCCCAAGGTGTACACAAATACCATTTAGCGAACATGTGAAGAAATGTGTGTGAAATCTCCAACTAAACATCACACACACACGCGCGTGCACGACACACACACACACATACACACACATGTATTTGTGTGAAGGTTTGTGTTTGTGTTTGTACCCCGCCGACACCTGAGAATCGGTGTTGGTGTATGTTTATCCCCCGTAACTTAGCAGTTCGGCAAAAGAGAACAATAGAGTACATACCAATCTCAAGTGAAGAGTAGAGGGGCCACTTCATTAGGCTGAAAGTTTTTCAGCTTGATGCCCCAGATAGTTTTATACATCAACCTATCTTTTTTTGAGAAATGACAATCTCGAAAGATGTCATTACAAGAATATCATTACAAGGATAATTTTCAAACTTATTTTCGAGGTGACGATAAAGCTGAAATGTAAATATTAATTCAATATGGTCACCAAAGATGAATTTCCTAATTCGAAAAAATATGAACTAATATATATTTTCAATCTGGGATACAAACAATTTTCAAAAATACTAAAAGACATATCTATCTTCAAACAGTATTATACAAGAGAATAAGATATCAAGTGACAATTCCCAAGTATACGCCGTGCATGGTGCTTTCTTTAAAGTGTAAGTTTTAGGTAAATTACTACTGAGGCAATTTCTAATTGATTTCATTTCCAAGGAGAAATCGTACTACATTGAACAGGCACAAAAGTATTAGAGAGGTTGAGATGATGCTGGTATTATTGATAAGGAAGTCATTAAAGATGGAAATGATGATATAATGATAGCGACAATTATGATGATGGTCATCATCACGCTTTTGGGGATGACAATGATGATGATGAGGGGAAGGAGGAGAAAGTAGAAGGAGAAGGAGAAGAATAATGTGTACGGGGAGGAGGATGTGTATGATGACGATCTTGGTGTCAGTCGCAGTGACTGTGGTGGTGGTGGTGGTGGTGGCGGTGATGATGATGATGATGATGATGATGATGATGATGATGATAATGACGACGACGATGGCATCAACGAAGATGGTAGTAACGGTGGCAGCGGCCGTGGCTGTGGTGGTATTGCTAGTGTGGTGCCACCGGTGGGGGGGGGCAGTGGTATTAGGGATGATGATGACTTCGACGACGACGACGACGGTGATGATGATGATGACGAAGAAGACTTTACATTTACGGAAGACCACAGGGAAATAAACGACTGAATCGATTACAGTAATATTGATGTTAATAAATTTTATGAACCCCCAGATGTACAAATGATAAACTTGATCCTGACGATGGATTTGAACCCAATACGAGGATGGGGGGGGGCTGAGTTTTATCTTTCAATACTGGGAGCCAGATAAAATCAGTAACAGCCTTATATCGATAGATAAATAGAAATGGCAGCACTAATGTAAGAAATCGATATTAATTGGCTATAACAATCCCTGATGTATGGGTTCACGTGCTTATTAAAAATAATTATGATTGCTATTGGGAAAGGCGTTGACTGCTATTATTATTATTATTATTATTATTATTATTATTATTATTATTATTATTATTATTATTATTATTATTATTTCGCCTTAATTTTATTGTGAGCTTTCGTTGCACTACCGATTTCCGTATCATGCGCTATGGTTATGTTCTGCGCTTTTTTTTTTTTTAGTTTTGTTGTTTCATACATATAGAAAGAACCCGATGTAATATGTGGGCGATGCCATGTTGTGCTGTTTTCTGTATAGTAATCATATTTGTAAACTTGGGTCTGTGCCTACCAATTTATCGGCATGATTTTTTTTTAACATTCCTATATTATCAGGTTTGTTTCTCTTCCATCTCATGTTCATCATCATCATCATCATCATCATCATCATCATCATCATCATCACGTCCTTCTTCTTCTTCTTCTTCTTCTTCTTCTTCTTCTTCTTCTTCTTCTTCTTCTTCTTCTTCTTCTTCTTCTTCTTCCAACACTCTCTGTTTGTTGCATGACTTGGCCATGAAATTCGATTTTGTTTCATCTACCTGGCCGTTTCATCTACCTGGCCCGTTGTTGTTCTCTTTTTATTTGAATTTCCCTTCTCTTTCAGTTATATTTTGGAAATCTGTAACTATCCATACTCTTCTTTTTTTCACTTCACACAGCATAATTCTTGAACTCCAGTATGATGCCATTCACAGTATCTTCTGTGTTTAGTAATACTCCGCCTCATACATTTCCTACAATTCTTCGTAGATAGAGTATTAATTTCAAGATGGTGTACCTCTTGCATTATTAGCAATTCAACCTTTGTCCATTTCAGAATGAGTTCAGGGCATCTTTATACTGGCATAGCCGATGTATTTATTGCTTTAATGATAATCCTTTCCGCATAATTTTGTTATGAGCATCTTCCTAATTCTCCTGTTGTACAATTAAGAGGTTGTCTCAGTCATTTCTCAGGTTATTAACCTATCGCTTTTCAGAATCTGCATGTACACGTATTCCTCCTTATTCTACATCGATCTAATGGTGTTTTTTTGTGATCATTTTATGCTATCATCGTTTATTTTCTGTCTCTTTTCACAATGAGCTCGTTGCATTTACTTATCCCAAACAGCAGTCTAATATCTTTGCAGAGATCTCTTACTGCCTGTATGAACGTATTTTTTTTCGCTTTTGTATCTTGTTTTTGGTCATCTGCATAAAACAGGTGATTTATTTTCAACTTGTGTTAGGTAATCTCGTTTCGATTTTCTCCGTATACTTGCCAGAAGTGTTAATGCAGTGACAGAGTGTCTCCCTCTTAATTTCCTCCGCATATTTTGACCTATCCTAGCAATTCTTTTGCACATATCATTTCTATTTCGTGCACTGACATTACCTTTTCCAAAAAGCCGTTGATCTTTTCATTCACTACGACAGAGCGTACTCAGTCAAGAGTAAATATTGTGGGACCTTATCGTAAGCCTGCTAGTGATCTACCCATCTAACACCTCGATTATTCTTTCTAACGCGTACCACATTCAATATCCAATTATACTTGTACAGCAGATTAGCAGTTCCTCGTGACCTCTTTCTGCATACCTTTTAATCTTCCGGTATTACTTTCCCAGAAAATTGTACACTTGATCTGCTGTGAGGCCCAGTGTAATAGCAAATATGTTATAAGTCTCTAATTGTTGACTTCCCCTCTCGTTTCTTTTTCCTTCTGTATAGGTACTCTCCTTTCTTTTGTCATCCATGTTGGCGTGGATATTTTATGTGACCAGCAAAAGACAGTCGTTCTGAGTCAATTTTCTAATCTTTCTTGCAGTATTTGCATAACTGCTTGACCCAACCTGCTACACAGTGGAAAAACTCCATGAAGGAGTACTTCAGTTGGGGTTCGGATCTCATAAACTCTAGAGTAATTAATTTTTATTTGGTATTACACTCATAATAATTACGGTAGTGATGTGGTATCACAACCACCAAGATTTTGGTGAGGTACCAATTCGAGTAGGTGGCCAATCAAGATTATGTACCCCTCCTCTGTTTTGTTCTGGGCATTTTCATTCTTATTCATTCTGTTATATCAAGGCGTAATAGGTTCATCAGAAGCATTACTGATAAGAAAAAAAAAACAGACTATATGGATGGCCGTTGATTCATCAGAGTTCACTCGCCCTTACACGAGTCTAGTTTTCTATCCCACAAGCTTATTAAATAGCGAAAATTAACACTCTCCCTACATCAGTGACTATTGTGGCAACTCTATACGCAGTGAATGAAAAACAAGAGTTAGTGAGAGAGAGAGAGAGAGAGAGAGAGAGAGAGAGAGAGAGAGAGAGAGAGAGAGAGAGAGATAGTGATATAGTAAGTTAATCGTTTTGGAGATTAATATATAGCGATCTTCAAACAAAGCAAAGACTTTTTACGATGAAAAAATAGTTCAATTTAGGTTAGAATGTAATTTAAAATTGGAACGTAAATTTAAATCTGTTTCATAAATACAACTTATACACAGAAATGCATGCTGATCTCGCTATGGGAACAGCGTAGGGAACCTTATAGTCCTATATCGCAAAACAAAGGCAGCACAAATATCACCGAGAGCTAGAGAACAAGAGATAGAGGGAGCGATATCGAGCAAGAGAAAAATAGAAACGCTGGTGGGGAAGTTTGTTGCTGTGTGAGGAAAGAAAAAAACAACAAAATTATCACCGATAGAAGAGAACATAATAAAGGGGATAGCAGAAAGTGAGTGATATAGGAATTTAAACATTGTGGATTAATATACAACGATCTTCAAACAAAAACAAAACCAGTCTTACGCTTAGAATATAGTACAATTTGCGTTACAATACAGATTTTAAATCAGTTTCATAAAATGCAAACTTTATACCGACAGACATGATGTTCTCTCCAAGATCATGAATTAAGCAAATGCCATAGCGGCATTTCACCTGTTTTTACGTTTCTATTTCAAATTCCGTCGAAGTAAGTGAAATAATTGCCAGTAGTAAGTGAAATAAGTACAATGTGCTATACATGAGGTAGAGCTGATAGCTAGAAGCGTACTACATGCAGGAGAATTGAAAGGCATTGTTGGTTTCTATATATCTCTTTTCTATTCTGTCAATTTTGTTAACAACACAGTCAACACCACCCGCAACAACAATAAATAGAAAATCACAACTGCAATATCACAGGATCGAAACAACGACGTAATAATTATTTAATAAATTGAAATGTCCCTTGGAGTTTAGAGGATCAAATGACACTGTTAAAACCTCTTAGAAAGACAAAGCGTTGATGATAAGAAATTAAGAATAAAATTCTCGAGTCCATTTACATGTAAAGTGAAAGAACAGTGTGATCTTTGTTGAAAAAAGACATAAGTTTCGGTCTACTTGACCTCATCACCACTATGTCTACTACAGCCTACAAATCAGTGAATACAAATCAGTTTATAAAAGTGCGTGTGCTTATTTAATATTTGTATCCGACAAGAAAGTAAGAGAGTATATCGTATATCATATTCACAAACAATATACACACACACACACACACACACACACACATACACACACATACAGACAGACACAAACACACACACACATACACACACACACACATACATACACACACAAGTACATACACACACATATATGTATATGTATGCATATATGTATGTTCTACCTCATTAATAATCAATGCAATTATATACATATAAGCTTTCGTTCAGAAAGACAATATAAACTTATAAATACAAAAAACATACGCATGTATATAATATTTGTACATATATATTTACGTGTGTATGTGTGCATGTGTGTGAGTTTGTGTGCGTGTGTGTGTCTGTATATATCTATATATATATATATATATATATATATATATATATATATATATATATATATACATATACATCTCTCTCTCTCTCTCTCTCTCTCTCTATATATATATATATATATATATATATATATATATACAAATACACATATAGATATATATACATACAAATACACACACACATATACATATACATACATACGTGCATGAATATGAATTTATGCATATGTATTTTAAATGTCCCTGTGTATGTAAGTATATACATGTGTATCTGTGTTTGGCGGTGTCTGTGTGCATGTGACTATGTATATATTTACACTGACAGACGAAAGTTTGTTCACGTTATCACAGTCATTTATCTTTCATTACCTCTAACAACTATGACTAATGCTAGACTGGGTACTCTATTTCGCATGAAAGAACATTAAATGTACTGTTAATTCTCACAGATTACAGTTTACCAATAAATCTGATTTGATGTTTTATTTGCTGTAGGGAGAGCGAGGCTTGGGGATATTTCAACAATTGTTCTAATTGAAGTGAGCAGATAACTTCACATAGGGTTCATCCTTAAGCAATTTATGTAAAAACAAAAGCAAAATACATAAAAAATTCCCCAAATCACCAGTTTTTTTTATATCCCTGTTTGTTAAGTAAATGTTTGCAATCTATATGGTAAGGAATGCAGACTCCTGAGACCTTATTGTAGACAATTAGATTCATGTTTTACATTTAAACTGTAGTGCAGTCATTAAAATGTCAATGCATTTATACACACACGCACACACGCACACACACACACGCACACACACACACACACACACACACACACACACTCACACACACACACAGACATACGTAACTGTGTACATATGCGTAGGTTTGAGTGTTAAGGAAAGTGTTTGTATGTAATTTAATAATTGAACTAATACATTTTCCTTAATTGTATAATTTTCTTAATTGCAGAGAAGTTAAGTTAATTAGGTAAATATAGCTATATTTATATATTCCTCTATGTATATGTGCAAATATGTATGGTTGAATAAATAGATTCATACATACATACAAACACTCAATATGTAAAGGGTTATATGCATATGTTATTAAATGTGTAGTTATGTGTGCATAAATGTATGTGCCTCTACTTATCGGTCAATACATTGTATGGAATATAAATGAAGCAAAGATATTAACTACGTCATTCAATCTACATATGAAAAATAAAGTGTTTAACTAAATTTAGTGCTGTTATTCCTCAAAATCTGCAAGCGGAAAGTCGTCACAAACATCGGATTGCGTCAAAAACTTCTCTTACATGTATGTAGAGAGTTTCAGAATAATATAGACAAACGCGTGAATGATAAAGTTTAAAACGCTACCAAATCAAAAGTGACACAATCCCATTGCAATGTTTTCCAGCTCAACGTCATTATTAATATAAACGCTTTGGGTAATAATTCAGTTAAGATATTCTAAAGTTTTGGAAGGCACGTAACCTCGCAAAATTCCTAGATTTAAAGCAAAACCATTTTGCGACAATGCCTGTAAGTCCAAGCATGTTTCTGACATTCCAGGAAGCAATTGACAATTTCTTGACACCTCGACTGCAATAGAGGAGCGACTCACCAGGCTCGTCTTCCCTACCGGGAAGATGCGGGTTCTGTGCCCGTCACAGGCCACCAGTACCATCCATGACCGCCTCCGCCATCAGTCGCCCATCACCGATGGACTGGAGAGAGAGAGAGAGAGAGAGAGAGAGAGAGAAGGGGAGTGAGAGAGATAGAGAGAGAAGGGGCGGGGCGAGATACTGCAGGAAGAAGGTTCGGAAAGATGAAAAGCTACGTAAATGTTTGTTCCCAATGATGAGAAGGAGGCACGATACCTCACGACATAATTTGACGTATCCTTACCTGATCAAGTAAGGATATTTGATGTGGGATGTGGGATGACTGGGAATATGGACAAACTGCTGCTAGCGGCCGCTCAAAGCCCACAAATTTGGCTCTCATACATGATATTAACAATGTATTTGACTGCTGGCAAACTTCCATATAAACATTTCCCATAGATTCTGCATCAATTCCTCGCAACTTGACTTAGTTTGCTTTCCTCCAAGAATCTTGATCGAGCTCTATATAACATTATATCAACGACGCTTTGTCGTACTTAGCAAAATCTAATTTGTTTCACTTCCAATAACTGGTGCTCGCACGTAGATGATACTACCCAAATTTCATCCCCCGCTATTTATTACATTCACTTCATGAAGAAATACTAAACATGCATCATTCACGCTAGTGTTCCCTTTAGTAACACGACACAATCACTGCACATATGCACAAAGCATTAACGTAAATACCTTCCCCTAAAATATATGCAGCCTGCATCTAGAGTCCTGAAGGTTACTATAAATGCAATTCTTTAGGCTTCTCAATATTATGACATCCTAAAATGCATACAACCAATCTGGGCTTCATTAGCATGCTATCGCATTCTAGCACACTCATGTTTTACGACTACTAGAAAATCTTGTGCTCCGCGGATCTGCCTGACCTGGAGCCAACTCCATTCAGACATTCTCACGTAACTGTCTATCTTCCTCGTTGTGAAAAATATTTTGTTAATTGTTTGATTATGCTTTAAACTCAACGCATACAGACACCCACCATCTCCATCTCCATCACCATCACCATCACTATCCGAACAAAAAGGTGGACATCTTGAATATCTTCATAATTATTTCTAATCATAGACCAGCTATTGTTCAAGAGGAACATTAACAGTGTTCGTCACATTGGCCTAGAAATTGTTGCTACTGTCATGAGTGAAGTGGTTTACAAATACAAAGAGAAACATCTAGACTGTATAGAAGCTTATATTGTAATACAAGGACAAAATGTGTTTATATACAATGCATACAAGGCGTCATCATAATTTCTGTAAAGGGGTATCAATTTAATTGAATTCAAACGAGACAGAGTTTCAATGATTTGCAGTTTTGCTAGCTACATGGACGGAAAGATCAATATTTAGCTTTAAAGCAATCTTATGTAGTTTTCGTGTCAGAATATTCTTTAAAGTTGATAAGACGATGTGCAGCAACACAAAACCGCAACCAAACGCAAAATAATATGAGGACTGAAGACAGATACTTACATTTTTGGCCAAGCCTTCATCGACTTTTACAAGTTCCAGGCAAGTGAGGTTGGAGAGGGAAGTAGTGAAAGCCCCACCAAACCAGTACTTTTGCTGAAAAGTGACAGAATGTGGCGAGGGTGAGGATGGCCCATATGAATGGGTCTACTCTGAATGAATGCCTGTAGACCGGAGGAGTTTAGAACGCGAGAGGTACCTGCCTCGGGTACTTGGAGGTTGGAGTGACCAGAAAACGGGGCATTTCGGCCTTAGGTCGGACTCCTCCCTTTTAGGGAATTTTATTGTTTAAATTTTGTTCTTTATTTTTATTGCTTTATTTGTATAAACGTATTCTTGTGCTAAGCCTCACATGTCCCTTGTTTTACATTCTCCTTTTTGCTTAGTGTTCGTCACTTATGACTAATAAGAAAAACGTTATTATTATCATTATTGTTATTGTTGTTGTTGTTGTTGTCATTATTATTATTATTATTATTATTATTATTATTATTATTATTATTATTATTATTATTATATTTTATTATTATTATCATTATCATTATTATGGCAGCGAGCTGGCAGGGTTGTTAGTTCGCCTGACACAATGGTTAGCGGCATTTCGTCCGTCTTTACGATCTGTGTTCTAATTCTACCCAGGTCGACGTTGCCTTTCATCCTTTCAAGGTCGATAAATTAAGTACGAGTGAAACACTGAGGTCAATGCATTCGACCAGATCCTTCACCCAAGATTTCAGGCCTTGTGCCTTTAGTAGAAAGTATTATTATTATTATGCCTTCGTAACATAGTGTAGGAGTCATTAGTTATCTGTTAAGTCAACACAACCACAGACAGATAATACTTTCCTTAAGATATCCGCTCTACCCAATAAGGCTGGGATTTCCAGTTGCCTTGAGAAATTTTGAAGTTTCATTGGGATTGAGCCCAACGCTCCGATCACCACTGGCATCACTTCTGCGTTACCCTCTCGTATTCCATACAGTCTTGCCATTTCCACTTTCAATTCGAAGTACTTGATGATTTTTTCGAACTCTTCTCACAACATTCATGTCATTTGGTATGGCTACACCAATGACTTGACAGCTATTATTATTAGCTGGCCGCCTACACTTTTTTCTGAAAAATAGGGGTAGTTTATCCTGTTCAGGCAATATTATTAGCATTATCATGCGTTTGAGAATTTAAAATCACTTCTTTAACTTTCTAAGACACCTCAACGCTTCTAAAAGCAAACTTCGTTTGTTTGTTTACGTTTATCGTAAAATGAATTTATTATTATTATTATTATTATTATTATTATTATTATTATTATTATTATTATTATTATTATTATTGTTAGTAGTAGTAGTAGTAGTAGTAGTAGTAGTAGTAGTTGCAGCAGCAGCAGCAGGAGTAGTAGTAGTAGTAGTAGTAGTAGTAGTAGTAGTAGTAGTAGTAGTAGTAGTAGTAGTAGTAGTCGTGATATTGCTATTTACGATAACGGTTGTTGTGTGTTATGCATTTATTTCATGATTAATATTCCAGTATAGAAAGTAGAAATAATTTTGAATTGCTACGGTTTCTCATTGGAGTCTAATACATTCGTTTGAAAATCTTTAAAGACACATTGTCTAGAGTTCTTTTGGAATCTATAGTCAGATTAACGTACACGCTTGATTTAAGATCAATATTTACCAAAAGGTTTGCTATTGAGTAATCAAGAAAAATCAATATAACCGTGAAAGCATTTTCCATAATAATTATGCCTGAAAAATACCTGATTGTAAACAAAGATACGTGCGTTTTGCAATGGCATAAATACCAATCGAAGACCAAACTCATCGATCATTTTGAAGAAGGTTATAATTAAATAATTCATAAACGAATAATGAATATAAACTCGTGTTTCATTTTTGCAGATAGTACACGTAATGTTGTAGATAGTAATATAATAAACAGGTTTAATTATAGTATTAGAATGAGCATAAAACTGGATTTACTTTTGGAGTTAGTCTAGTCACTTAAATCGATCTCAACATCGGCCTTTTGGAGTGAAAGTAAGAACAAAAAAATTGGGAGCATGAATAATGAAAGTATAAAAGTGATTGGTGCCAGCACATGGTTACATGGTTACGTGCGAATGAGAGCTAGCAGTACCCTTCATAAGACAGTGCGCTGTGTTTAGTTCGCAAGATGTAAAATTTGTGTTTTTGTGATCACGTCTATGCTGTAACCTGAGATTTTGTCAGGGTCGGGAAGTTGAAACAAGGAGCCAACGTGAAATTTTGTATTAAACTTGGAAAGTCGACTACAGTGCTGCAGAGACATCGATCATACTCCAGTAAGATCACAGTGACGCTGCAATGCGACGTACGTAATATTTCTTGTGGCACGAACGCTTCAAAAGATATATATATATATATATATATATATATATATATATATATATATATATATATATATTAAAAATTATATGTATTTATTTTATCATAATTAATAATAATTCGGATAGAATAAATGGGTTAATAGAAACCAGGGTAGCAAAGATCACAAAATAACTGTGGTGCAATTCCTGTTTTTGGGTATTTGAGTATATATAAATTTAAGTAATGGAGTGAACGCATGTTATAAGTGCATACTTTATTCCGACATATGTTTCGACGATTCCTATGAATCGCATAAATTGTAATTCTTCGAGACATATGTCGGAATAAAGTATGCAGTTATAACATGCGTTCACTCCATTCCTTAAATATATATATATATTTATATATATATATATATATATATATATATATATATATATATATATATATATATATATATATATATATATATATATATATATATATATATATATATATATATATATATATATATATATATATATATATATATATATATATATATATATACATATATATATATATATATATATATATATATATATATATAGCAGAAAATAAAAATATCTGGCACGTTCGTGAGAATACCGGAGAAAATGCTCACCAGCAATTCGTTCAACTTAACATTCTGAATTCAGAGTACACCGAAGTCGTCTTTGCTTTTTACCCTTTCAGGGTCGATTGAAAAAATATCAGTTCAGCAACGGTGTCCACGACTAATACCACTCTCCAAAATTTCTCGCTTTGTGACTGCTGAAACCCCCTTCGGTCACGACTGACCATAGGATTGCACTTAGAAAGTTACCCTTCAAGGCACGAGTCCGGGCAAGGTTGTTTATGGAAGACCAGCAGTTGCGCATGTATACCGGCCTTCCCTCTCCACTACCGGTGTTATCCAATGGAAAAGCAAAGGCTGATACAGCTTGGCACCAATGACGTCGCAACTCATTTCTACAGCGGAGTGAACAGGAGCAACGTGAAATATAGTGTCTTGCTCAAGAACACAACGCGCAACCCGGTCTGGGATTCGAACTCACGACCTCACGATCGTAAGCTCGACGCTCTAACCACTGAGCCATGTGCCTTCACATGTGTTTTCTGACCAATTCGCATCCCCAAATTTCCACAGCTACACATGCACACACGAACACGTCAATATCACCAGCCCTCTTTCACACACACATACATACTCTTATACACAAGCGCACCTTCGCTTTGGGATCACTACTAATTTCTTATCTCCCCTTCTTCTTAGCTCACTTGTGTGACCCTTCTGTCCGGTATTCGTCATGATAGATCGCTAACCGCTACACACATTTTTTTTTCTCTCCTTGTTTCTTTCTGTGTTCCTTTGGGTGGAAGAGCGTAGGCTCGAAATGTTAAAGACTTTTTTCAATTTCCGAACGTTATACTAATACAGCTATTGTTTTCTACACACCATGTCTTCGTCTTTTTTTTTTTTGTGAAGTCTCCCTACATATATATATAACGCGTTCCATCTGAGGGACATAAGATTAAGGCCGCTACATGTCACTCTGTATAATGTTTCGCAGTTTCCTAAAAGCATTCTTTCAAAGTATCACAATTGCAACACACTTAGTAAGGCAGATTAGAAAGTTTTGGGCTTTTTGGAAGAGACAACGATGATAACCCGAAATTTACTTAAGGATCCTCTCCGGCTATTAATGCATGTTCCGATCATATCCGCTTGTCCACATGATATTTGCAAGCATGGTTTTGCTGAAACTTTCTGCGTTTATCCCATTAGCCACAGTAGAGCAATATCTTATGTCAACGAGAACGACACATATGACGCGTTCTCTTATTAACGTTAGTCCTTATTTCATGAAAATAGCAGATACTATTTTCCTCTACTTTCCATTTGAGTAAATATCTTCCAAATTCTTCTTAGCTCACATAAAGTTTTTAATTGTTTTCTTTTGCTATAAAAACTTAAGTCAATTACGATATTTCATTGCTTTTATTATTTTTTAACAACATGCAAAGTATTTTATGCATTTTGCTAGTTCTTGCTGTCTTTGTATCTTCTGTTTGTCTGACTCCCTGTTTTCGTCTGTCTGCCTCTGTCTCCATTACTCTGCCTCACTATATTTCTTTCCCTCTTTCTCTCTCCCTATATGTATATATATATTTATATTTATACACACACACATATGTATATATATGTGGGTGTGTGTGCGTCTGGGTGTTTTTGTTTTGTGTGTGTGAGCGTGTGTGAGAGTGTGTGTGCAGCATGTTTTTAGCCTGAATATTATTGAATAATATGCTTACAAGTAATACAGTAGAACGTAATATATTTTCGGGAGATATATATATAAATTTTATGCTCTTGATATAAAAGTGTAAGAAAGGCTATTGTCACCGCGTATTCATATCGCATTGATACACCAATGTAAAGTGTTTTACACATGACTGTTTCACTATTTATAGCAAATGAGGTGATTTACAAATGTCCTTATTCAAAAGTATATAACCAGTGATATCAGAGAGTCTATTAACATGCAGGAATGGTTCGGAGCCAAAATATGTGGGAGTCTTCATTGAGTTTTCACGTAGATATAACAATATCACGTTGAAACATATATTTATTTTGGGCACAGGCTAAACGCCAAACCTTTGCATAGCCTTTATAGTGAATTACAAATAAGAATGAGTGAGTTATTTGCGGGCAACGTTTTGATCGTTACTCCTTGTATATAATGTGTTTCGGTTTACTGTTTAAACAATACTCTTTACTAAATAATCGAGTTTACTAATGTCTTTACAGTCATCTATGAAGTATGATAGTATGAAACCAGAAGCAAGAGATCGCACACTAGACACACACACACACACACACGCACACACACACAAACACGCACACACATACACAGACACACCCTTACTCACGCATTCGTATCGATAAATTCATGTTTCATTTCCCTCCATATTTGTCTCTCCTACTATCAGCATTCCTCCCTTTCTTGCTCTTTCCTTCCCTCTCTTCCTCCTTTCCCTCTTTCTTTATGCATACACACACACACATACACGCGCACACATATATATGAATATACGTACGAGCACATATATTTATAAGTATATACATGTATCTACACATAAACATATACGTGTGTGTGTATGTGCGTGTGTGTGTGAGTGTCTGTCTGTCTGTCTCCCTGCCAGTCTATCTGTCTGTCTGTCTGTGTGTGTCTGTGCATGTGTCTGCGCGTGATGTGTATTTGTATGGTGGGTAGAGTGTATGTATTGATGTGCGTATGTGTATATACGTAAGTTTCACTATTTACAATATTTGATCATGTTTGTACATCAGAGATATTTATCTTGTGGATCACATATTTGACAACATAACATTTTTTCTGAAAAGAAAAAAAAAATCCCCAAAAAACCCAAAATAAACAAATACTTAAAATAAACATATTGGAATCATACAGCGGGATAATTTCAAATAAATTTTTAAAATAGAAGCATCGCAATTATAAAATTTGCTGTTTTGTGTTGTGTGTTCAAATGCGTGTTAATCATTCGTCTGCAAGTATCAATTAAACATAATTATAGAGAGGCGAGCTGTTTGTATTGTTGGTTGCATCATTTACGTAACGTACAACAAACACTCCCACAAACAGTCGAAAGGGAGAAAATTGTAATGTTATGGAAAACAGCGATAATAATAATAATAATAATAATAATAATAATAATAATAATAATAATAATAATAATAATGTTGATAATAACAATAATAAATGAAGTGTATAATGATAGTCCATATCCGAAAACAACAGCGATATTAATAATAAAAATATTAATTGCTATCAACTACAAACAACAAAACAATAACTATAATAATGTAGCCGAAAAAGGAAGGAAGAAAGAAAGGAGAGAATGTGTGGAATAAAAAGAGAATAAGAAAAAAAATTGCCATCGTCTTCACAAAATATTGACTAGTCTTTGCCAAACTTGCTGACCCCTAATGATGAGCGATCTTTCAAGGCGTCCTGAATAAAGGGAAACCCATTTCCAATTGACGACTAAACCTGCCAATATTTGTCTCTCAAAGCATAATTGATAGCTATTATAAATGTGTGTGACCTCGGCAAGTCTTGAAACGATTTCAAAACAAGCTCGCTATTTTGATAACGGGGAGAATAAAAAAATCAGCTTATTGACTTTTTTCCCTTGCGTTTACGCCAAGCTTTCAACCTGCCAATGCATCTCTTTCTATATTTGTTATTTTTCCTTTTGTTTAGGTGTAGGATTATTAGATCATTTTGCGATTTGTTTATATAAGGAAGTATTTCTAAACATTAAATATATTTATATGCATACGTATAGATACACATAGAGCACAAACAACATACATACAAGCACGCGCGAGCGCGCCCACGCACACACACACACACACACACACACACACACACACACACACACACACACACATACACACAGAAGAAAAATGCACCACGTGCCCACACATGTATAATTCTTTTGGGAAGTAAGGAACTAGAAGCAGATGAAGATTTATATATGTGTGTCTGTCTGTCTGTGTGAGTGTGTGTGTGTATATATATGTATATATATATATATATATATATATATATATATATATATATATATATATATAGAGAGAGAGAGAGAGAGAGAGAGAGAAATAAATAAATAAATAGATAGATAGATAGATAGACACGTATGCAATTGTATAAAACGACACACTACAACGGTTAGTTTTGTAATGCATTCTGACACCTAGGATTTCCGGTAGCATTTTCAAGCAAGATGACAGTTCGCTTACCTCAGCCGCACCTGCGAAATTGGCCACAACTTTTTTTCTTTATCCCGCGACTTCCATATTTTCAACTACCATCCGTTTTCACTCTCTACAATCCATCCACATTTTATTTCCAATGCATTATCGAATGACTCTTTTGACTACATGAAAGTGACCTAAGCACAACCCATCGATAGCTACCTTTCTTTAAGTGTGCTTCTATCCGTGTAATTTAATTGCGTATCTAATTTCTATCATCTATAATCAATCTAGATATTTTTATAATCTCGCCCTGTTTAACACATCTCCTTTACTCAAATCTGAAAAAGGATTTGTTAACGGATAAAAATAATGTAAGCTATGCGTAACTGAAGGATGTCAGATCCTTTCCAGATCTAAGAACTGTGCTGTGAGCATATGGCTAAGTTCTTGTTGAGGAACTGGAAAGTGCCACCCTTCTTTGGATTGAACAGCTGTACCATAGACTCCAAGCTACTATCTTTTCAGTTTATATTTTACTGTAAAAGGGCAAATAACTCTTTAGTCGAACAAATCGACCCCAGGACTTATTTTTGTAAGCGTAGTACTTATTGTATCGGTTCTTTTGCCGAACTGCTAAGTTACGGGGACGTAAACAAATCACCATCGGTTGTCAAGCGATTGTGGGGGAACAAACACAGACACAGACACACACAGACACACAGACACACGCACAGATGTAATATATACGGTGGGCTTCTTTCAGTTTCCGTCTACCAAAACCACTCACGAGGCTTTGGTCGGCCCGAGGCTATAGTAGAAGACACTTGCCCAAGGTACCACGCAGTGGGACTGAACCCAGGGCCTTGTGGTTTTTAAGCAAGATACTTACCACACATCAACTCCTGCGCCTATTGTGTTTATTTGTTTTTTTAATACCAAGTTTTTGAAGCATTTATTAAGACCTTCTAACATTCGTATCCTGAAATATGAAGCTGCTGATTTTGCACTTTAATCTTACCTGTTTGATATAATTGACCTCTCATCAAGTTCTTGAATTCATGTAAGAAAATATTTTCTGACCATAATTTTGTTTTACTTTTGCTTTTAGTTCTAGTTGGCCTGAAGTGGTGGAGAGGCATTTTCCGTAGTGTAGGTGGCAGTAAATTTAGCAGTAGTGTCTCTTTTCTCACTTTTGTACCAAAAGACATGATGTTCTCGTCACATGATGAGTGGTAGACTACTTTATCATGCGACCGTTTTCAGACCAATAGCTAGTCGTTTGGGCGTGGTTTAAAAAAAAGAAGAAGATTCTTAGAAAACATTTCATGCTCGGTTTCCAGTTTCAGAGCTCCGAGTTCCCGGTGCTTTCTTACGTTCTCCATTCCTGTTGTTCGAAGTTGCTGTAAGGTTCGTAAGTAAAACTTTTCCTCTTAACCAACCTAAATAAAAATAAGAATTAATCAATTAATTGATTCAGTAATTAAACAAACTTTATATGTATTGCACTGGCCCATCAAAAGTAGTGTGCTTGCAAGTGCAAGTATGCTTATTGGCGCATGTATGCCTGTTTGTGTGCGTATGTGTGTGTGCATGTGAGTGTGTGCATGTGAGTGTGTGTAAGCGCGTGTGCACGTTCGTGTGAATGTGTGTGCATGTGGGTGGTATGCAAGCTGATTTATTTTTTATGTTTCTTGCTTGCATAAGATGTATAAATAAGTTTGCGATCAAATACAATCTTTGCACGTCGGAGAAAATGGGTTGTGGCAGTTTTATGGCTTAACGTTTCGAGTTCAAATTCTGCTGAGGTCTACTTTACCCTTCATCCTTTCGGTGTAGATAGAATATATACCGGTTAAGCGTAGGTCTAGATGTAATCGACTACCGTCTAGGAATTCAGTCCATGTGCATGTGAAGAAATATGTAAAGTGTTTTAAATGACAGAAAAGTTTAACTGATTGAATATTTAAAAACACTCGTTTTGTAATCCAGAATAAAGCGATTAACACAGACTCTCACTCACCAACACACACATGCACACACGCGTACACACGCGCACGCGCACCCTCTCTTTCTTTCTTGCTGAGAGAGACAAAGATGTTTGGTATATTTTGTATAGTCCCTAGCAATAGCTCTTTTTAGCCTCATCTTCTCAATCCGTGTTGCATCTGTCTTTGCAGTTTAGTTTTCTTCCAATTTATCCTTCTGCATTTATGTTTTGTTCTCGATGTTATCATTTACTTTCACAGAATTCTTCTTTCTTGCTTCTTGCAAAAATTTCTTCTCACTTTTCGCACGTTTACATAGTCATTTACTTTGATACTCTTTGCCGTATTATAATAAATTGATAGTATTTTGGTGAAGTCAAAACGTGGAATATCTATAGCGCAATGTAATTCAGGATTCTTGTTCTCGCCAATTGGCCGTAATGATAATAGTTTACATGGCTCAAGAGGCTAAGATTTGTCAACAGAATCTAGAAATATGTTGCTAAGACAAGATGTCCTATTGTGATTACAAAATCTCTAGAATTTTAAATAAAAATATATTTAGATATTGAAAATGACACAATTCCAACACTAGGCCGATTTTTCTATTTTACCAACAAACAAATTATAACGATTTCTATCACAGAAAACGGCCATAAATTCTTGAATTTCAATATACGCATTTATATCGAATCTATTACATCACTGGTGGCTAATGATACAGACCACAGGGAGAAGGAAAGCAATGATAACTACTGTGACATTGAAAATTGAGACGCAAAGTAGTTTTGATATCTCAAGAACGTCTTTTAATTCACTGTTTCACAGTTCACTGGAAGCCACCTACAAGAAAGTGGCTTGTTTAACAGAGTGAATTGATCCCAGTATATACCTGCTAGTTAAAAAATCTACACTAAAATGACTATGATAATGCTATTCTATATTTATTTTCATATTTCTGGCATTTTTATAAATCTATTTTCTGTTTGCTGTTATACAGTTTTCAACGTTTACAAAACCATCTAGTTTGTAACTAGTAAATAATTTACTAAACACAATGAGTTACTTCATTTAATAATAGATTTATTTGCTTTGAATGAGACTGAAATAGCATAGGCGATAGATAACAGAACAAATGATGTCTAACACCTTCCAATTACCTATTTACTTTATATCGGAAATAATAACGACAGGAGAAATAAATAGTTCTCTTAATTCTATACGTCATTCAAGATTTACCTGATGTAAGCTACTAAAACGCAGTAATATTCCAACTCACTGGTAATTTAGAATAACAGTACACGGTAAGTCATAAAACTTTGGCTTGACAGGCTATCATAAAAGGTCAGATAGTTAAAGACTGATGTTACAATAGGTGTGTTATACCCTTGTTTTATATCCTCTTCAAATCATTTCTTTCCCATGCAGTTACGAAGACTTATCCATTTATACTTATTTTATTTTTTTATTACTACTAGCTTGTACTATATATGAGCCGACTTACATGACCAGTGCGTAAATGAATGCACTCTGTTATTACATTATAATCAAGATGCTAAAATACGAAAGCAACGAATGAAAACTGTCTTAAACCAAATTACAAATTCTTCGAACAAATTGCACGATACGTTTTTATTAGTTAAACATTTATTGAATTCTTGTCGCTTTTAAAAATCACTGTCTTGCCATTATTATAGATAGCTTTGCTTTACAAGACAATTCAGAATTGTTTTTTTTTTTTTTTGCAATTCACTCTATCTTGTAGTCGTACTTCTCTCATCTATCCTGTTTTGAACTTCCTCGCATACATTTATTTCATCCTTCTTAATGTAATTTTCATGAGTCTGCTGGTTCCTGGCAAAATCGTTAACACACCAGACAGGGTATACTTGTAGTATCTGTTCCAGTCCTTTACATTCTGAGTTCAAATTCCACCGAAGCCAATTTCATCTGTCAAAATATCCAGTACTCACAAATTAAAACTCAAGCCAAGTACTGAAAATCATCGCTCTACTTACCCACTCGTTCCACTATCGATCTACCCGGAAGTCTGAATTACACACTAAACATCTAAACAGGTTAAGCGACACAAGCCATTGAGTGGCGAAGAATTACATCCCCGTGTACCGAGTTCTCTTCGGTGATGTCTGCTCCTACTGCTGCCCTGTATTTATTCAGTACTGTGTAGAACACTTCACACTCCTGTGTCTGGCTTAATAAAAGTAACGTGGTGTCCGTAATACGAAAGAATATGAGTCAAAACCCTTAAATCTCTACCTCTTAACAAATGTCTTCAGAGTCACAAAAAAATATCTTTCTGGATCTATGACGGAGAATCTCACCGGGGGACACTGTATGTGTTGCAAAATTGCAGCAATAACTGACCATTTTTATAATCATTCTACATACGCCGTTATACATTGAAAAAAAACAGACTTTGAGAAAAAAATCGAAAGGGGATAATAAAACGGACTGCCGCTAATTCTATAATGGTTATCATTTTGAATGTTCTGAATTGCTCCAAGTGGATCAGAGCTACGATATATCACAAGAAGTGGACTGTGATGCAAAGAAAATTGCTGAGAATTTTCCTTCAGTTGCAGTACCATAAGCGTGTATGACAGAAATTTATTCCTCTATTGTCCCTTTATACTTTTTTAAACAGACTCGATTGTTTTTAATGTTAATGAGTTTATCACCTAAAATTGTTCGTACTTTTTATAATAAGTTTAAACTACGGACTTCCCCTAGGTTATTCTTGAGCTGAATAATATGGATATTATTTAATTTTCTTTCTTGTCATGTATATGATGATGGGGGACGGAGAGTGCCTGCTATTGATAGGAACTGTAATCTGGCGAGAAAATTTACATATGCTTTGCAATGTATTATAACTGTATATAGTTATAATACATCCTTTAATGTGAAAGATAGAATGAATTTGAATGAGCATTATTTACTTGTCTATATTTCAAACTCTCATTTTGGCGTTCGATGCATATAAAATGTGGGGATATATATATTATTGGAAAGGCCAGAGATGCGCGAAATCACGTGAGCTGGTAGTCGTGGTAGTAGCTATGTATAGTTATGTAAACAAGAATGCGTATGTGCACCTGAAGCCAATATGAGAGTTTCTTTCATGGTAACTATCACAATATTCTGTATCCCAACACAACATCCAGGTTTAAGTGGCGATATATATTATCCTTTGATATTAATACTGCTTCTGTCGCTAACAAATATTTTGACATAAAACCACTGGCTATTCGCGACACTAGTGTTTGTTTAGGTACTGTGATTCTAAATATATCACTCGCAGATACATCGCTGTTATTGTCTTCGTCTGTCGCCTGCTATTGACAATGCTAAGGAAGGCCGAAATCAAGTGATCTGGTAGTCTCGGCTGTTGCGATTGCAGATGATTTATCTCCATGCTAGCAATGTAAACAAGAGTCTTTATACTCACAGAAAACCAACATAAGAGTTACTGTTACGTTAACCATCGCAGTATTGTGTATTCTAACAGGGCATTCGATTTTAAGCTGGGATAAATATTACAGTATGGTATTAATACTGATTATGTCGCTAATAATTGTACACCCACACACATATATATAAAGAGGGAAAGAGAGAGAGAGAGAGAGTAGGGAAGGAGGGAGCATCAACTCTGTGCATCAGTAAAACAGCCTCTTCACCATTTAACCTTCATCTTATCCAGTAGTTCTCAACCAGTTTTTTTTTTTTACTTATCGACACTTTGATTCCACTTATCCTCGGTTGGAACCCCGTAGCGAAACAACATTTAAAAATCATATTATGTTTTTTGTAATTATTAGGAATTGTATTTAAAAATTGTTAAAGTATTTTTGTGTTGCAGAAGTATGACCAATTTATTGCACATACAGCAAAATCTCTTATGGACTCCGGTTGAGAACCTCTGACCTAATCGTATCATTACACTAATAAAGTGGAACTTCATGTCTTTTCCAATGAATTATTTTTTTCATGCGTCAGCTATTTATATTTTTCAACATAAAAGAATTTAATCTTATTTATGTGAAATGTTTCAAGATAGTTAATCACTTTACCTTATCTTCCAATTTATATAGAAATATAGATAAATATAAATTAACAAATCCTGAATTAACCTACAAGCATTTGAATATTATTCCACAGATACTTGTAGTCTTATCGTAATCATCTGAAAGAGGGTAGGGCTGTGTGACATAGTAGATCCATTTAATTATACATATAGAAGCGCTTGTGTTTGCACAAGATCTGCGTATATCCAGTCTCTTTTACAATATTCAAGTCGAGCTGAAATTATTATAGTAGAGATTTGCCAAAGATACAATGCAGTAAAATTAAATGGAGAACATCATTATGGGGAAGCGAACTTCTCAGTCACTCGTCTGCATTTACGCGCATTTACTTTCCATGAGCTTAAAGGAAACACTAAATATTACACACACTATCATATCACATAAACTGCTTTCTTTTGACACGATATTATCATATCTGTTATTGAAACTATGCAATTTATATATTTTTAACATTTCCGTTTAGATTGAAGTTCAACAATAAATTATTGAGTATAATGTGTATCAATAGTAAACCTCGTCTCCACTAGAAGCTATACTGCAATTTAACAGGATCAGCTGATTACCTAAAGGGAATTTTCCAAGAAATTAGCTCTCAGCTCCCCATGATTTGATCATGTGTTAATCTAGTAAGTGGCAAACAGAAAAGTGACACTTATAGCCATTCTGGTTCTATGAGCTTTAATTTAATTAGATATCTTGGGGAATTACTCATATTCTAAGGAGATTTTCGTGCTTGGAAATACTTTAGTTTAATTAAGAGATAGTGGTGTGAGGAAATCTATCATTTTCAATGTACGGTTTAATTACTTCACAGTTCCATGCTGCAGGAAAATATTATGTAAGACAAATGGCAAATATTTATAATTATTTTGTTTCTAATATTTTGTATATCTCTTTTAAATACATAAACACTATTGGAAACTTAAATGGATGATTACAAATAAAATAGAAGTTGATCAGTGCAAGATGCAGTAGGTCCCATGTGCCGACTGAAATCATTAATCAACTAAATTTCCGTGATTCAACTAAGCAGATTTAGAGCAGAGAAGAACTTGTAAAATTAAGAAGTGTGAAAGTCTAGAAAGTGATTGCATATGAAAGCCATTTTCATAAGAAACATTCAGAAAAACATTTCAGTACATGACTGGCTTCTGAAATGCGTATTTGGAAGGTGGCAATTAGAACGGTTTTCTCTGCGGTAAAATGTAAAACAAAATGTTAGTTTTCAAAACAGTGTCAAGCGTTTTCCGTTCTTCAATTAATGTTTTTAATTTTTTTTCCGCATGGAATAACTAGGTGAAAGGTATAAATTTTGCAATAACCGAAATTATAAGCTTTCTTGAGATGTATCAGTGATGAGAGGGCTATTAATCCAGGCAGCATGCAGTTCAGATACTTTACCTGACTCTTGTATCCACCCATAGTAACTTATTTACGACCATTTTTTTAAATGTTTTATGTGTTACACAAGTAATATATTACATAGAAATGTATGTTCGTGTAAGCAAGAATTGAAATTGTAATGTCGTGATTTCCATCGCCTTTTCCCTGTCTTCATGCCAAATTCCTGGCATTTGTGTTTTTATTAAGAAGTCGTTCCGTCCAAAGATACTCACCTCGTTGAAAAGACAATTAAAAAGCAATGATAATTACATAGCAACTGATTTATACGACAGTATTTAACTGATCAAAAATTAATTATATTTGCTGAGAAAAAAGATTAATAACTCTGACATAGCGGATAATTAGTGGAGTAATTAAAAGAAATAAAACAAAGAAATCTTCACATTATACATTTTTTTTTCCAAATAACAATGTTATTTATATTGATTTTTGGTATTTAAAAAAAATGTTTATGATATTCAAATCATCGAGATTCTTAGTGAGCTGGTTCGCATCACCCTAAATAATGATTCAGTTGTGGACAATAATATTTTAAAATAGACCAGATGGCACATTTTATTTCAATTTAGAAGTGAAATTAGAAGTTATTGACACACCTAGTATCTAACATACACTCCAACCATGGTATTCATAAAAGTCAGATTAACGTTATGATTGGCACCTAAATAGTTTTTATATCAAATATCAACATCTATTTTGATTGTTTCTTTTGCTTATGCTTAGGCTATTGAAAGTTTCTCTAGTATTTACCGCCCAGATAACACCAGAACTAACACAACCTTCATGAAATGTGTCTTAATTACAACATTCTTGTCTGTTTTTGTAAGTCAAATATCAAATTGTTGAATTTATCCTTCCTTATATTAAATTGTTGCGTGCGAATTAAGTGACAAAGAGGTACAATTCCACGAAAGCGAAATGAAGTCGGATAAGCTCCACATTAGTTGGAACTGAGTCGGTAAGATACAGTTTTCTTATGGTTTAGCCATTTAACAATCTGAAGGATTCGAAATGAGTACTGCAATCTAAGCATACGCAATCCCCAATACTCACAGACAAGGGTGTAAGTGGGTGGCCCTTGAAGGAATTGATCCCAGGCATCTTATAACCTTAGGTGCAATTGCATACTTAGTAGAAAATATCTCACTTATAGAAACATCATAATTTAAATTGATAGTCTTACTCGGCCAGCTGTAGCCTTCATCAACTGTATAGGCTTTCTAATATATTCTCCAACTTATTGCAATAAACAGTTGAAATTTTGTAATTGAAACAATTACGAACATTAATGACAATGTGAAACAGTGATAAATATTTATTAATTATCTAATTTCCTTGTGTAATCTATCAAATTTAATGAAGAAATTCTCACTAAGAAATGCTTACACATCTCAACGAGCATTTAATCGCCACTTATGTTAACGAAGTACTGTTTTATTAAAATACACACACTATAAAGGCAATGGCGTAGGTGAGTAGAAAGTAATAGGAAATTTAAATCCGAGAAAGCATTTGTTTTCTGTTTTGATCGTATTAATTTAAATCACCTCATTCCATTCATGAAAGCTAAATTAATGTCCGTAATATATTCTGATATGGTCCAAATCAGCTTTTTAGCCTTTGATTTAAGACATTTTTAACACATTTCTAATAGGAATATAGTGATAAATGTTGTCGTAAACAGAGCAAAGATTCATAAAACTTAAACGTTGCGTCGCTTGAAACAAGAAAATAGTTGAAAGTTGAAGTGTTTGTACACTGACTGTCATGGGATAGGGATGGCGGCATCTGAGGTATAGGTTTGAGGAAGTTAGAGGGAGGTTAGGGAATGAAAGGAGAGAATGAAGAATACGTATTCCAAGAAATTGATGGAAAATGTTTAAACAGAATAGTGTAGAAACATATCGTAATAGAAGTGGGATAGCAGAATTGGTGAAGACGAAGGCGCAGTGAATGTAATATTATTTATATTATTTTTAATGCTCTTTTTCAACATATTTTATTAGCATCTGTGATGTAGCTGGACAATAGCGAAGACAACAGCGATAATGACATTCACAATGAAAGTGTTGGTGTTGATGTTCGTAGAGTGTCAAAGATGATGACGATAAATAGTAGAAGTATGGTCGGTAAGGAGCGAAAGATTATGGGGATAAAAACATTTAATAAAATTAATACTCGTAAATCAGGAAACACGAGTGAAGACAAAAATATACGGCATATGTTTATTAGATATATATTGAGCCAATATCTTTTACGTATTATAGATATATGTTTGAATATAATATTAATATCTTATTTAATCATAATTTTAGTTATCATGAAACCTATATACGAAGGAACAGATTTAGTGCTTTAAGTAGAGATGTCATTCGCATGATAAGAGAAATCATCTTTCTAAGCTTTCATAGCAAACAACTTACATGGATGTAACATACTTATTTGACAATATGCAAAGCAAGTTCAATTTGGCCATATTAATACTAAAAATATACGCATCTGAGGAGCATTTTAGACAATCATGAAAAAAAGGTGGCCTATTTTAGCCATTCAGACTTATTAACCTGACGTCTAGAAGTTATCGTATATTCAAATGTTGAATCTACGTTAATCTTAG
>NC_142942.1:6492823-6525323 GCF_046866305.1 Octopus bimaculoides | reverse complement strand
TTTAATCTTGATGAGAGCACATGGCATATTGAAGCTCACAAGCATACACGCACAACATGTGTATCATTTATATCATATATTTCATATACATATATATATATATATATATATATATATATATATATATATATATATATATATATATATATATATATATATATTACATACTAGACATTTCTTGTTTTTGTCAGGAGTAAAAATGAATGAAAAATCTCCCTGATAATATAATCCCAATGACTGCTTTGAAAATAAGTACAAAAGTCCTCATTTTATTACATACCTTACCAAATGGTGATGTCAGTCGCGATTTTCCATAGGTCATACTTTGTGTATACTTGAAAGAAGCAATAGGCTATCATCAAACCCGGGATATCTCCGATTTTTCTATAAATATTGGTTTTTAATAATCTCATTAACATCACACGTTTTGCGCAGTTCCTGTATTTAACGTGTAGATTATTACTCTTCCTATTGTTTATACTTTCTGTTCATACTATTGTCCCTATAAGTTATATAGGTAAGATATACATCGCACTCAGGTTGCTAAGAAGGCAAATATATCAGGGTTAAAATAATTTTCTAATTATTTTAAAAAGCATAAAGTATTTTAGGAGATTCATAAAATGATTTTAAGTTGCAACAACTTTTGTGTGCTTATAATTCAAATCATGTCTTTGATCTGACACAAACAAAATCTTTAATCAGATTTTGCTATCGATACTATACATACATATAAGTCTGTATGTATGTGTATGTATACATATATATATATATATATATATATATATATATATATATATATATATATATATATATATATGTATGTATATATATATATATATATATATATATATATATATATATATATATATATATATATATATATATATATATATTTGAAGTAAAGCAACAACAATTCAATAGGTTATAGCAGTACGTGCGTTTCGTACAAGCTCCATTTATTCATGTAGTGATAACACTACAGAAAATACAATGAAAATGTACTCATCAGCTGCATAAAGGTATTTCATTTTAGAAAGTCATTTTGAAGATGTTTGCAAAAACAGATCTCGACTATGCTGTTGTTTCACAGACAAGTGAATCAAACAAGAATTTAAAATCTAATTGGAGGGATAGTAGTAATTTCAAATTTAGAGGAATTTGAATTTGGTATTTCATTTTAGAAAGTCATTTTGAAGATGTTTGCAAAAACAGATCTCGACTATGCTGTTGTTTCACAGACAAGTGAATCAAACAAGAATTTAAAATCTAATTGGAGGGATAGTAGTAATTTCAAATTCAAATTCCTCTAAATTTGAAATTACTACTATCCCTCCAATTAGATTTTAAATTCTTGTTTGATTCACTTGTCTGTGAAACAGCAGCATAGTCGAGATCTGTTTTTGCAAACATCTTCAAAATGGCTTTCTAAAATGAAATTCCTTTATGCAGCTGAGGAGTACATTTTCATTGTATTTTCTGTAGTGTTATCACTACATGAATAAATGGAGCTTGTACGAAACGTATGTACTGCTATAAACTATTGAATTTTTGTTGCTTTACTTCAAATTATATTCACCAAATCTCTTGATTTTGTTTTTGGTTTTTATCCTACCAAATTCTGGTGCCTCAAACATTTTAAGTACCACATTTAATCTTTTGATTAAACTATATATATATATATATATATATATATATATATATATATATATATATATATGCACATACACACTTCATAGCTCGTTGAAACAGATATGCTGACTCTGTAAACGCAGTTGAAATATTTGACCATAAGTCGTTTGTTTCTTTCTTTTTGCGGTCGGTTTGGAAGCTTAGAACGAGGTTCATTCATGATGATCAAAATGATACATTTATACGTTACATGTATATGGAACATGTTAGAAGTACACAGTATAGTGAAAAGCAGAATCCCTTATTAAGTAAAGCATAGGTGCACAACGAGAAGTATATTCATAATGAATATATATAAACCGTATGGTGGTCAGTATGAAATTACTGAATTAAATAAATATAAAGTGACTCTTGGTAATGAGAGTCATTGTCATATGCAAGCTGCACTCAATTAATAGCTCTCGCACGGTTGTTGGTGACACTGCTGTCTGTGTTGGTCATGCTCATCTAAAGAGCCATTCTCATCATCATCATCATTACCATCATCATTGTCGTCGTCGTCGTCGTCGTCGTCGTCGTCGTCGTCATCGTCGTCATCATCATCATCATCATCATCATCATCAACAACACCAACAAAAACAACAGCATCATCTGTTATATATATATATATATATATATATATATATATATATATATATATGTGTGTGTGTGTGTGTGTGTATACTGTCAAAATGAGGATGTAATTTCCTCATCAGTGACTTCTAGCCACATGAACAAAGGGAGATTACTCCTTATCATTTGTTTGCCTTAGAAATACGTGTTGAGTTTTACAGCACTACATGGTATCATTTTATTTTTAGCAAAAATATAAAAATTCCTCTTAATCCTTATATATGAAGTACATTTTCTCTTCATAATCGAATGTATCTTTTAGTCCATTGAAATGCTAAATATTAATAATAATCATTTCAACTTTCCTACGAAATACATTCTAAATAACTATTTTACTATACAATATGGAATTATTCTTCTATCTTAACTATAACTTGTAAATATTATAACGAGCTTTTATTTCTTAATATTTTATATTTCATATCATATATCCCAAATCAATTATACTTATTCCCATTATTCTAATTAATTGACTACTTTATTCCCTTAACACATAGAGCAATATATTTTCAAATACATCGTAATCTGCAAATCAGGTGGATTGATACCTCAAAGATTTCTTCAGTGTAATAACAAAGACTATGCACGGATATGTTTCTGGAAAACTTGAAGACAACAGTAATGTTGATTCGAAACGCAGCCTCTCTTTATTTCGTGGCCGACTCAACATACCACACTTCGAAATCTATGCATTTTCAATTAAATGAAGGGAAAATATACAATAATCAAAAGAGACAAAAAAGCTCTTGGAGATGTATGATGCTGTGGAAAATGTAGATTATGTCATATTTCTGTGTAAAACATCACACATATGGGACGCGAAGCAGCTGTGCAGAAATGCCATGTAGGTACTACCTCCCAATGCAAAATGACGTTGTACTACAAACAATATATGCATGTGACCGTGTGTGTATCGTTAGCGATTTTCTTTCTCCGTCTTCCCATCTTTGGACTTTTTCTGTATTTCTGATGAAGAACTCCGCTCAAAACCGGAAATCCTCTTTCTTTTCTTTCCTCTCTAGAGCGTCCAATAACCCTGTACTTACTGCACGTCCTCGCAATGTTGTTTTTTCCTGTTTTTTCTTGCTTGTTCATGTTTGGATTGACTATATATATATATATATATGAGAAGTCCACTGTGTGGTGTTATTATTTTCTGTAATAATGCCCTTTATATAAATATAAACGAATAATTATATTCTTGGGAATAGAAATTTCCCTTATGAATTTTTTTACACAATGGCTTCTTGATAAAATTATTTTAAAATAGTTTTATCCCTTTTTGAATTTATTTATCAAATATATACACGGAATATATTCAATGTTGAATTTTTATTCCTGTCTCCACATGGGTACCGAGAAGCAACCCGGAAGTATTCCCGCTTCTTTGATGAAGATATATACAGATAAACTTCATTCCCTTTACTCTGTCGGATACGTAGTGTGTTCGTTTTTGGTGAGGTGAGAATTCTGTTTATTTATATATATTTTTGGGACAATACTGTGCTGATGAACGAAATCTAGATTCATTCTAGTAATCGCGAAATCAGCCGATACACAGTTAAGTTTATTTAAAAGAAAGTTGGTCGTCTTCTGTTGGTTGTTTTTCCTCGCATTAGGTACTAAATATGGTTATTTTGAGAAGTCCACTGTGTGGCGTTATTATTTTCTGTAATAATGCCCTTTATATAAATATAAACGAATATATATGTATATATATATATATATATATATATATATATATATATATATATATATATATATATATATATATATATATATATATATATATTTACCATGTCATTCACAAAAAATGGGCTGTCCTGGTATAAATATAGAGAACGCACCTGTTGGTGAATACATACACAAATATCAACACATGATATACTAGTGGAACAATATCACCAAAACATGGGTTATATAACTATGCCCATCTGTCCTGCTGCTGTGAGGAAAACTATGGCCAACTGCTTCGAAACCTACAGATTCTATATCCAAATTATAAATTCACATTGATACCAATACCAATTGGTACACTTGGTTTTTTCTGGAAATAGCTTAGTGAAAATCTGGATGAGGTAAGATTTTCATGAAAATGAATTACCACACTAACTTGCACATTTAAATTACAATTTGTAAGTGGAACAGTAAAATTATCCAAGACTTTTCTGAGGTTTAAAATGTTACGTTGTTTACTATATCTACATGGCAACGCGGATGTTTGTATTTTTTTAAATAAACCAACTCCCTCTTCAGAGAAAAATTAAAGCATTTAAAGCATAAAAGAGTATATAAATATCCATACATATTTATGCACTCAGAGAAAACAACACAAGCACACACAGGTAATAGAAACACATGTGCTTCATTCTTTTTGAATTCAAACAATTTCAGATGCTACTCAACTTGATCTGTAATTGCTTTTCAAAAATTGGAACAGGCATTAAAGAATCTCCAATACGAATAAATAGTTGTACAATGTTCGTATATTACATGTCAATTATTGACGTTTGAGAAATGATTCTGAATGAAGTTTAGTTATTATGATATCATTGTGTTTCAAATGCAGAACAATTCTGTGTTTGTCAATGTGGATTGAAAAATTATAACTGATTACGAATGTACTCAAAACGCATACAAAATGATTGTATTGAAGCTATGAGAATGTCAATGAGAAAAATGTAACGAAATTTAAATAAGCACGAATACGCTCTGTAAGATGATATACGTTTGCTATACTTAAATGCATGGTGAAGGCGTATACGTAAACGCAAATTTGTAACTCACAAACACGTTTACGTGTATATATGTATAAGTATATGTATATATATATATATATATATATATATATATATATATATATATATATATATATATATATATATATATATATATATATATATATTTGAGTACTTACATGCTTTCCCATATATGCATATAGATATAAATGTTTTTTTTTCTTTTCTATTTATTGCCCTCCCACATACAGCAGCGTGTGTGTGATTCATTGGTAAATAATTGAAACCATTAACTATTACTGCCAGGTAAATTTTTCTCGGTTAAAAAGAAGATAGGATGAAGGAAATGAACTGTCTAAATATAAGAACGAGATTGATGAATCTTTCAGAATATATATCAGCTTTACTTTGAAGCCCTATTTAAATAACCATGGTTACAGTGTATGCATCTGCATCTCTCTTTCTCTTTCCCCATCTCTCTCTCCCTGAATATATATATATATATATATATATATATATATATATATATATATATACACACATATATATATATATATATATATATATATATATATATATATATATATATATATATATATATATATATATATATATACACGCATATATATATATATCTGTATACATATACTTATAATGTGTATAAAGTCTATAAATATATATACCAGCAAATGTATATATATTTACACACATGCAAACATATATATATATATATATATATATATATATATATATATATATATATATATATATATATATATATATATACATGTGTGTGTGTGTGTGTGTGTGTGTGTGTGTGTGTGTGTGTGTGTGTGTGTGCGTGCGTGTGTGTAACACATATCTATACGCAAATGTCCTTGATCATCAAAATTTAGTAGATCAATGAGTGAAAGTCTTTTATAGTATTTTGTTGTCAGCTTCTGTTTGAACGGTAAGGGAGATAAATCTAGCAGAGAATGGCAGTTAAAAAAAATCTGTGATAGAAAAAAACAGCAGACAGAAGATAAAAGAGTTGTTTTTATGTCTTCTCAGTTTTTATGCTTATGAGGTCAGTCTCTAAGAGCTTGTGTTTTTATGGTCGGTTGACTTAGTTAGGCCGGGTGACCCTGAAACAAAGAGGTCTGCGAAAAACAAATATGTTTATTTTATACACCCAGCAGAAAGAAAATAGATTTCGTAACCATGGCAACGAATGGCGTATATCATTGATCGAACGCACTAATTTCGCAATAGCGAAATGCTTCTTTGAAAGACTGTGACGAAGAATAAAATACATCAGCGTAGAAAATAAAATAAAAGTAATATAACAATAAAACCAAAATAATATATAAAAATTAGAGAACATTAATTTTATCTTACAAAATATACCAACCATCATCTTACTCGTTGTTTAAATGTAAGAGTGTGGTTATGTATCGCTAAACGCTACAACATATAAACTTGCAATTATTTTCCTAGAAAGCTGTTTTGACAGACATTCCACAAAAAAGTATGTTGGAAATATAAAGTACAAAGATTCCGGTGCAATATAATTATTTATAAATTCCTTTTATTTAACTTCACATATTTTGAAATATTTGGGCTCAGAAAATCCAACACACACGCATATAAATACATACATGTATAAATATATATATATATATACATATATGTGTATGTATATATATATATATATATATATATATATATATATATATATATATATATATATATATATATATATATATATATATATATATATATATATATACACATACATGCACTGATATGTATATACGTATTTAATGTATACCAGCTGTTATACTACTTGGATTAAAATTTATTTCAATTTCTCCATCAAATATTTTTCTATGAATCTCTATAAATTGATGTTGTTTTTGTATGTATCTGATTCCGACTCTTGTAAAACTAAAGGAACTGTATTGGAAGACATGACCCCAAGCAATACGTTTCTGTATTCTGCTAAAATATCCATTAATCCCAAATAATTATTATTTGTTTCATACGAGGTCATTCACTTTCTATAAAAGTCTGGATTATATCTCCGTTCAGTCACGTCAAATGAATCTTAGACTTAGAACTTCTTAAACACACACACGCACACACACACACACACACATACACACACACACACACACAGACACACACACACACACACACACACACACATATATATATATATATGTATATAAATTAAATAACTATCAATAACACTACTTAACATGATGTTAATAATAAAGTGGCTACCAAGTTTAGACATTTGTAAGTAAAATATAAATTAAATACACAAGGGTATTGAAATACCACTTGCTATGAACAGAGCTGTCGCTCTAAACCACAAATTACTCATTATAAAAATGCACATGGTGGAAGCGATATTCATACCAGAGACAGGCTTGCTTTGCATAAAATACATAAGTAATCATGTGTATATTCCAGGATCTATAGATCTCGCTTCGTGTATTAAAAACATACTTGTCTAAACTTGCTAGCGGGGCATTGAAATGTATGAACGCACACGGTGTATTGTGGTGAATATTTCAGAAATAGCGTATATAGAAGTAATTTGTCGATATACGAAGCGAAATCTACAGTTCCTGGAATATACAGATCCTTATGCACTCCATGTAAGGTAAGTCTGCCTCTGTTATGTTTATCACAACCACCGTCTGTATTTTTATATTTATTTATTTATTTATTTATTTATTTATTTATGGGTTTCAGCCAAGTGGCTGTGGTCATGCTGGAGCACCACCATATAGTGAGTAAACTGTAGTTTAGAGCGTGGTATTTCAATGCCCTTCTGAATTTTATATACATACAAGTTCATACATAAACAAACATAGATATATATGTTTCCTTTAATGGCCGCAGTCACTGGACTATAACAATGCTGGGACATTGCACTGAAGGAGTTTTCTCGTACGTATCAATCCTAGTATGTATTGGTTTAGGCTTGGTAATTCTCCTGATACGCTTCTATTTTACACTTAAAAATGGAGACACATACATGCATACACATACACAGATACCCATACATACATGTATACATACATACATACATATATACATTTATTTATACATTCATATGTGTGGGCGAGTGTGTTTGTCTGTGTGCGTATATATATATATATATATATATATATATATGCACACACACACACATACAAACAGACACACACGCAGGCACACACACGCACGCGCGCACACACACACACACACACACACAAACATACACCCACACACATATATATAATTTGCATCTTACAAGCAAATTCACTCCGGAGCATTTTTAGCCAGTTTTTTTAACGGTTTAAGTTTTGTTGATCGGAGTCTGTAAAATTTTATTTTTCTTCACACTAACCACAAATTTCTATTTTCCCGAACTCCTACCAGATTATTATTACAATAGTTTAAAAAAAAAAAAAAAAACATTTTAAAATTTCAAGTCCGCGAAACTCCTACTTCACGTTCTTTTTTTTTTTTTCTTTTTTGCAGACTCCTTTATCGATTACTCTTCAAACATAAAATTCAAAAGCATGTTGTGGGTCGTTGATTTCTTAAGACGCTCGGTCGAAGACTAGTGCCAACTTCTCAGCTACTTTTAGTGGCGTTCATTTTGTTCAAAGCTATCGATTTCATGTTCGGTCTGATGATAAATATGTCGACTTTATAGCGCGTTACTTCAAACTGGAGGAACCGTGATTCATATATTTTTTCTCATTTTCAGCTCACAAGTTTTTAAGGATCTACACAAAGAACAAAGATGATGCTAACCCTTCGCTGTCTAACCACTGAATACAGGTGGCGATACATTTTCACATAATTTTAAATATCTTTTAGAACCTATATCTTTAATAAAACCGATTTGATTTTATACTTAAAATGAATAATAAACTAACAGAAATCAGATACAGAAAGGTATATGATACAATACATTACGGAATTGTTTTTATTCTGCTAAAGTAATTCTCACAAGAGTACTCTGAAATAGATCCACACAGCATTGAGGAAACGTCTCGCTTAAAACGGAAATCTCACTAGAACTTATTGTATCATATGTAATTTAGTTCTCGACAGAATATATACTTTGCTCTGGGCATGAAAATATTCAATTTTCTACGAAATTATTGCTTAATTGCTTAAAATTAGCTTACAGCTCTTTCAGCATTGCTTGCAATTACCGCTAGCCATTCTTCCTTTTTTTGAAGTAATGAATAAATTTCTATTCAATGAAAACTTTCCGAGTACGGCATTGAATAAACAATTTACTCATTTTATAAGTGAAATTATCAACGTATTTAATCATTTAAGAGAAAATATTTGCTGCACGTAACATACCGTTAAAGAAAACTTATGATTTATCTTAAGGATTTAGCTTGAGTAACCGGAAAGTTTTCCTTAAAAGAATTCGGGTCTCGGCATTATCCGCTAAGAACACAGACCTGCACATTTTAATTAGTGCCACGATCATGAGATTTTAAGCTTAATATGGACATCCACGCATGAAATAATTTTACGAATAAATCTATTCTGTTGCAAATACAAGAAAACACGTCAGACTCTATTTGTGCGAACCTGTACATGAATGTTGACCCTACGAATTACGAGAATCACAACGGTCACGCATCTGACGTCCTCAGAATATTCACTAACAACAAGTAAGTATTGTCCCGGTGAGAGGATAAAAGATTCGAGAAAAGGACAATAACAATATATACCTGTGGTTCGGAATCGAACGAGATTTTTAGATAACGAAAAAAAAAAACAGCATGCATAAAAGGAAAGATATGCTAAAATAAAATGTTAACACAAATGAGAGCGATCTCATTTGAGTTAGCCTTTCAAGGTAACAATTTTTTTTTTGCCTCTTGGGTTGTCGTTACATAGAAAACTCTATGCTAATTTGTTTCATTTTGGCTCTGAATTGAAAAAAATAGTCTTTAATATTCTGAAGTTCACATAAACTTATAAGGCAGATTACACTTTTCTTCCTGCAGTCATGAATAAAAAAAAATAAATAAATAAACAAATAAAAAACTCAGATTGCACAGTATGTGTGTGTATAATATACTCTCTATCCTGTAGGCACAAATATATTTATCTATGTATTTAACTCGGCGGGATTTGATCTCAATATGTAACGAATCGGATAAATTTCCACTATGCATTTTGTTCGACATGCTAACATTTCTCCCGCCTCATCGCCTTCAATGATAATAAATACATTTCTTCTATATGCACAAGGCCTGAAATTTGGGAAACGGTGTATTCGATTACATCGACCCAGTACATGACTGGTATTTAGTTCATCGATAGCGAAGAGATGAAAGGCAAAGAAGGCTACGCCAAAATAATGGCTTCAATTTTTGTCAGGGTGATGGGACTAGTCGATTACATCGACACCGGTACTCAACTGGTACTTAATTTATCGACCCCGAAAGGATGTAAAGTAAAGTCGACCTCGGCAGATGTTGAACAAGAGATGTAAAGACAGACAACATACCGCTAAGCATTTTACCCAGAGTGCTAATGAGTCTGCCACCTCAAACATTTGTCCTAATCAATAATAATAGCATGCAATTTTCGTACAAGCCAGCAATTTCAAGGAATGAGGTTGAGCTGATTACATTAGTCCCAGTGCTTAACTGCTACTTATTTCATCGATTCCGAAAGGCAAAAATAACTTCGGTGAAATTTCAACAGATATTGCGAAATAGTTTCCCTGGCGTGCTAACGATTCTGCCAGCTCGCCCCCTTAATAATAATAATAATAATAATAATAATAATAATAATAATAATAATAATAATAATTATAATAATAATAATAATAATAACTCAGCACGTGAACAACTCTGGACCCCTATAACAACTGAAGAGTTCACCGAGGCACTGCAGAAACTAAGCAACTTGAAGGCAACCAGGTACGATAAGAATCCCAACTTCTGGTTAAAGTATCTGACAGGAACACATAAAAAGCTGCCTGAGAAATTTAATGAAATGCTAGCAGAGTCAGGGACAATGCCTGAATGGCTCACGGAAGGGAAAACTATCCTAATTCTTAAATCCATTGAAACGGCAAATCCACAAAATTACAGACCAATAACTTGTCTCCCAACAATTTACAAAGCCTTTACTGCAATAATATCGCAGAGAATGAGCAAATATCTGGATGCAAAAAACCTGTTTCGAGAAGGGCAGAAGGGATGCTGCAAGTGCTCATACGGCTGTAAAGATCAACGAATGTTCAGTAACTGAAGACAGCCGCAGAAAGAAGAAGAAGCGTCTAAATATTGCTTGAGTCGATTACTGCAAGGCTTTTGATAGTATTCCCCACACATCAATCCTAGAAACACGAGCCATGAACAAGGTGGCACCAATAATCATAAAATATATATATAACACATTCCATGAATAAATTGAAGACGGTGCTACAGCTCCGAACAAAAGAGGGACTCATAAAAACCAAAGCCATCCCCATTAGAAGAGGAATATTCCAGGGAAACATGCTCTCCCCACTCCTTTTCTGCTTGGAACTGATACCTTTATCTGATATGCTAAATAGAACTGGAGGCGGATCAGCCAGCTCTTATATATGGATGAACTAAAACTGATACAAATGAGAAATAGCTGGAAACATTACTACAGATAGTACATGGAGTTACCAAATAAATAAATATGAAATTCGGCTTAGAAAAAATATGCCAAAGCAACCTTGAAAAGAGGAAAGCTAGTTAAGAGTAGCACCACCACACAATATGTAGTAAATGAAATAAGAAAATTAGACCCAAGCCAGGCATACAAATATTTAGGAATGAATGTACTAGACACAATAAAAGACACACAATTGAAAGAGAAAATAAAAGAAAAAGAATACTATAGACGAGTTAGATTAATACTGAAAACAGAGTGCAATGCGATAAACAAGATAATAGGTATCAACGTTCTAGCCGTCACAGTTATAGGTTACAGTTACAATATCCTAAACTGGACGCTAAATGAATTAATCCAAATAGAGAGGAAAACAAGAAAAATAATGTCAGAATTTAGGATGCACCACCCAAAATCTGACATAGAAATGTTATATATACAACGTATAGAAGGTGATAGAAGCCTTATACAGCTTATACACAAGCTTGAAAACTATAACAAAATAACCACCATAGGACTGGAAAAATAACTACTTCAGAAGCAAGGAAAACTAATACGAATAGTCACAAAACACAAGCAAAGTAAAAAACTGTCTTTTAGTTTTTAATGAATCTGACAAATACAAACAATAAATCAAGGTCCCAAGGTACTTATAGCTGAATTGAGCATGAATTGCCTTCATCATTTCACCACTTGTCAACCATATGCCTTCAGTTCTGAAAAGGATTCCACTTCTCAGCGATAAGTACCTGGAAATACTTGAGACAGTTGAAATCAAAGACTATGACATGAAGGAAAATACAAATAGAGAGTACCTGCGACGAGTGAGAAAAATACTGGCTTCAAAGCTGAAAAGAAGAAACATAATTTCAGCAATAAACTCGCACTCAGTCGCAGTAGATTGGTATGGCGTTGGAATGCCGGAGAAGACAGAGGATGGACTAAAGGAGATGGTCAAGAAATCAAGAAAACATCTAAAGATTCATCAATCCCATCATCCACGTGCAGACACTGATCGCCTATACATGAAAAGAGCGAATGTAGGAAGAGGACAGATAAGTGTGGAAGACTGCATGCGTATCGAACTTGAGAACTTAATAAGATACCTAACCCAAAGTAAGGAAATCCTGCTAGTGACATTAAGGAACGATGGAATATTGAAAGTAGAGAATTGCGGAAAAACAAAGGAAGAAGGGCAAAAATACCTTAAGGAAAATTACACAAGAAGGGACTACACAATCAATTCCATGTAGCCACAACAGAAGTGGCTGGAATAAATAATTGGGATCGGCTGCTGAAAGGAACACTAAAACAAGAGACCAAGAGAACTATACTGGCAGCACAAGGCCAACCTTTGTCCGCGAACTGGAGGGTCAACCTTACATGATAATAGTTTAACAGTTGAATTGTTTGGGTGTAATTTGATTTTGCAAAGGATATTTTGTATCCAATTTTAAATACTTCATTCTTAATATGTGCAGAGATGAAACAATATCTAGCCTCACCAGATTTCTCTTTTCTCATTATCCAAATATTAATATACGCATAAATTTTAGAGTGTTTTAACATATATCTACGTGTAGTTAGAGCATGACAATGTTTTCAATGTTAAACGTAGCAATGCCCTTACCTCTCCTACACCACCCTCTACACCGGCAATCATCATCGAAACTAACACATCACCGACTCCTTCAACTGCACTTCTACCAATGTCATCTACTACATATCCTGCTTTCTCTGCCCTTCTCTATAAAAACGGGACGCTGCTTGGCTGCCCGGTTCGCAGAACACCTCCGAGACATCCGACTCGTGTGAACCCCCTGTCCGGCATTCGCCATGATAGATCGCTAGCCACTACACATTCTTTATTTTCTCTCCTTGTTTTTTTTTTTTTTCTGTGTGCCTTTCTGTGGAAGAGCGCAAGCTCGAAATATTAAAGACTTTTTCACTTCCTGAGCGTTAAACTAATACATCCGTTTGTTGTTTGTTGTCTACATCACCTCACTTCGTCTTTTATTTTTTTTTCTGTGTCTTTTTGTGAATTCTCCCTATATATATATATATATATATACATATATATATATATATATATATATATATATATACGAGGTGGTGTTGAAAGTTTCCTGGCTTTAAGGATACTGCAAAGGCCTGATTTCTTTGCTATATTTCCGAATTCTTTTACAGGGCTTAGAAAAACTAAAGGACCTCAATAGGTGTGTGAACATGAGAAGTGAATATGTTGCATAAAATGATAATTAACTGATCCGCATTTACTTCTTACTACACAAAACCAGAGATTACTCAACAACACCTTTTATATATATATATATATATATATGTGCGCGTGCGCGCGTGTTTGCGTGTGTGTGTGTGTGTGTGTGTATGTGTGTGTGTGTGTGTGTGTATACCAGTGAAAAAAGGAGATAAGGAAAATTCTTTAACATATCTTTAATCATAAGTTATAATTGTTTCCTTACCATCTCTATTTGCAGAGATAGTTTACGCAAAAATTTGAACTGAAAATTGATGTATCCTTTGCGATTTTAGACATTAGAGAGGCACTTCATCAGACTTGCATTCAAGATATGTTGTAGCATGTGTGTATGTGTATGGATGTATGTATGGATGTATATATGTGTATATGTATGTCATGTCAGAGGGTAGTTTTGTTTGTTCCTATACACTCTTCCAAAAACACAGGCAGAGCCAGACCAACGATTGTATCCTATGAAAGGGTGAGATCAAACAATTAATACGGGAATACTTGAACAGTAATTTTGAAATATAATTTACAGCCTTCCACATCCAGTTGAAATAGGAAAATATTTGATCATTTTTAAGCTTCACGCTACGTTACTTTTCACCTCCTACACTTATTCACACCGTCATTACTTTATGAAATATAACTTGAGACTTATATGCAAATCCCCAATGCATTAAAACAGAATTAACCTACATTTCGATAGTTTAAAATTTAATATTTCTCGAACATACCTACATACATATATATATATATGTGTATGTGTGTGTATCTGTTTGTATACATATCTATTTATATATCTACATATATATATACATGTATATATATATACATATATTTATATGTATATATACATATATATATATATATATATATATATATATATATATATATATATATATATATATATATATATATATGAGTGTGCATATGTATATATATGCATAGGTATATATACATATAACATACACACACACACATGCAAACATACTCACATGTATATGTCTATCAATGCATATACACGCTCGGCCTCTTTCTCACTCTCACTCGCTCGCTCATACACACGCATATATAAGTATATATAACAATAAAATTGTTACGGAAACATGACCAGCCTTATGCACATAAACAATGAAACCATAACATCTGAAACCACTCAAGTTTTTTTTATTATTTTTATTCATATTCCATAAAACTGGCTTCTATATCAACAAAGAGCATTAGTTTCACCAAAACTAACAAAAACAACCTACAAAAACATGCAATCAAGACAATGAACAGCGACGGTTTTCAGACGAGAACTATTGCATTAACTCCATTATATATGTAGTCATACGCTGCAATACGATAAGTTAGTTTGATTGTCAAAGAATACTGACCGTTCTGCTAACCTCAATGTCTTGTATCAATATCAAATGGTTTATATTTCCTGATCTCCTCATCGAAATCCGAGCTTCGCATTTTGACATAAGCTATGCATTCGATGAAAACTACAGCTTGTAAAATCCTACTCTATATGCTCTTTTTCGGCGTTCATCCAAGTTACATTTGTTTTCTGTCAAAGTTCATTTGCGATATTTCGTCTCAATCTCCTGATAGAAAATCGTCACATGGAGATACTAAATCTTACGTCAGAATGACATATCTTCTACTGTTTATTAAGATATTAGTTTTGTGTATATGGCGACTTTTCTTTAAGAAAACAGAGAGAGATTTTCTTCAAAATTGACATTTAATTTGAGCCAAGAGATATGACAAGGACATCGCAAGGTTAAGGAAACAGTTGAAGGATGGAAATATAGAATGAACAAGAAAGACTAGTGATGTGACCATCATATCAAATACCGATGTGATAGACTGTATAATCTCAGAGAATTGTTCTTGGTGTTTTTGATTAATGGTTTGTCACACTCAATACACTCATAGTGATATAGAATGCTACACATTGAAATCGACACATGCACACATATGCACACACGTACAAACTCATATGCACACACGTACAAACACATATGCACATAACCTCACAAACAGACAGACACACACATACGCGTTAACATACACGCACACTCATATATATATATATATATATATATATATATATATATATATATATATATATATACATACACACACATATATATATATATATATATATATATATATATATATATATATATATATATATATATATATACAGTCAACATATTTGGAGTTGTTGAAAGCAGCAAGCTGATAGAAAATATCCTTAGCACACTGAGCAAAATGCCTAGTGTAATTTCCTCCATCCTTACGTTCTGTGTTGAAAATGCCCTTGAAGTCGACTTTGCTTTTCACACTTCAGAGTCGATAAGACAAGTACCAGTTGAACACTTGGGTCGATGTAATCGGGTATCCCCTCCCCTAAAACTACTGTTCTTGCGTCAATATTTTAGACCAATGTATGTAGAATTTCTGCTAAATATTAATGGCGGAGAAATTCGTAACACTGCGTTAGATTTTCACCACGAATGCATGAAAAAAAAAAAAAACGGTCTAACAAAATTAAATTCATATGTCATACTACTGTCAGGTTGAAATTAGTTTAGAAGGATATTTAAATATTGAAGAATATATAAACAAATCTATTTTAGTGATGAAACTCGAAGCACATTCTGCTATAAACAGGAATTTACACTCCATTGTATTAACCTCTATAAATGCTTAGATAATATGCGCGCACGCGTATATGTGTGTGTGTATTCACTTCTGATTTTAATTATCTAAATTCTTCCGGTAAGGAAGGAGCTGCTTTCTGAGAAAGATACAAGGATCCATCTTTAGAATGTAGATGACAAAATAACGTGACGTTTTAAACATGTAAACAGTCTTGAATATTCTTAGCGTTTCACTTAGAAATTGCATTTGTAATGTGCAAGTTACTTGGTTGACTTCTTTTTCTGAAAAACCAACTGCACACATTACTATTAGTATAAATGTTAATTTATACTCTGGATATCGAAGCTGGAGTTGTCGAGGCAATTGTTCATGGTTATCCTTTTTCTCTTTGATTTTCAAAGAGATATTTACAGTAGCAGGTCAGTTGACTGCTATGGTGGACCATAGATTGTCTGTCTAATTGCACGTATGTATGCATTGTGCGTGTGTGGTGTGTGTGTATACGTGTGTGTGTGACTTAACACACAGCAAAATGCCTAGCGCCTAATGTCTAGTGCCTAATGAATGCCTAGCGCCCAAAAATGCCTATCTGACTTATGACCGATTGACTTTACGATGATTGGCGCGCCAGTTCCCGGCAGCTATAATAAATGTGTGATTACATATCAAGTAGAGATAATTTCTGGTAGAAAACGCAAGGATCTGGAACAGGGACCGATACACTCCTTGCCCGACTAACAGTATTCCAGAGAACATATTGGGGGCGTGTGCTGCAGATCTGTATGAAGACACATCTAAACGTACAAATGACTCCAGCTACTGGATGTAGGAACGAAAGTGGGCGATGGGACTCATATAATGAAAAGTACTAAATCTTAATAATGTTGTCTAGCCCAGTATATCTAGGCACATATTTACAGGGACTGTGTTGACAGAAAATAAAGCTCACTGATATTAAAGGAGAAAATGGACCGAGGACTGCAATGAGTGTACGAGAAGTGCACTGCTGCAAAAGGTGGCCGCTGAGTGTGCCACGGAGGAGTAGTTTTGTCGATGGCCCTTGATATTCAACCACGGGAACAGGTATATTCCTTCCTTCCTTGTTTTCCTTCCATCCGTCCCTTCTCACGTCCTTCCTTCATTAATTAATTCATTCATTCACTGTAATTATAAGCTCATGAATGGTTAATTAAACATCTTTTGGGGCACTGTTCTTCGAGTTACGTGCATGTATTTTTAAGCATGTACGAGCGTTTGCATGTGTGCGCGGTTGGATGAATGTGAATTCACCTGTGCGAAACTCTGCAGATCATGTCGTCATTCTTGTTCCTATCTATACAGGTCGTCACCGACGTACGACCGATTGACTTTACGACGATTGGCACGCCAGTTCCCGGCAGCTATAATAAATAGTCCAGTTGAAATCTAATCGGTTTAATTTCTTAGAAATTAACCCGTCTAAAGATGACGATAGCTAACAAACGCTTACCCTAGGTTTGGTTATCGATCGCCACTGATTATCCCAAGTGTTGGATGAATATCCTGTCGAAGAAACATCGAGGCAACCTCGTATTTGTTACACTACATTGTGTATTTCTTGTATTTGAATCCTTTGGAACTTTTCTATGAAAAAATAACTGTTGTAGAATAATACAGAATGTTCTGTGTGACTTTTACCTGACAATATAACTTAAGAATGTAAAAATATAAAACAACGCTATGTAGGCCAATAGACCGACTTACATCCAGTCCATCGGAATCAATTGTGGTCGTAAGTCGACGATGATCTGTACTTCAAGTGGCTACTACTTTCTTAAGAGATGTATCCGCTTCCCATTTATTTTGATTTTCCACTGTTTAAACTCTTCGATAAACTTTCACCAAACATCAAATTCTGTAATGCAAATAAATAGTGAATAATCTTTCTGTCGCACTATTTTTTTTCCTTTCATAAGTAGGCATGTATTAACGAACATTTTTACTTACATAAAGAAGAGGACACATGGTTTTGAGATACAAGATTTACAAGCACTAACAAGTGCATGTGTGTCTGTGCACGCGTGTTTGTGTGTCTATGTGTGTGAGTTTAGGTATTTGTGTGCATGTGTGTGTGGTGTGTGTGTGTACTACTGCAGAAGTCTGGTGTGAATATCAATATACATGTGTATAGATATACAAATGTATGTGTGTGTGCATGCGCGCTCGAATGCGTGTGTGCATACACATACATACACACGCACGCACAAATGAAACACATATAGAAATGTATGTGCATAGAAACAAAGCTACACGGAGTCCGACACACAGTCGTATGTCTTATCTTTATTCCTATACATAAGAGGTCTCTCTGTGGCTTTGGCAATTAGAGAGCGATAATAATATCATGTAGCTATTTGAAATGTAGATGCTGAATAGTACAACATTGCAGAATTCTGTAACTGTACATGTCGAAGATGTGATAATGTATATCATATATGATGTCTAACTTATATGATATCTAGCGATGTTTTTAAATGGACGGCAAAATTATTAGTTCAAGAGGAACTCAAGTGATTAGCTATAGAGTCTATTGCCCATGATATATTATTCAGTCTCTTTACAGTGAACAGACTGACAAGCTTGGCCGTTGTGAGCAAGGCCATAATTGAAGACATTGATCAAGAGAGACTATCAGAGATGCTGTAGATATTCTGTATCGTCTCTGAACCGTTTTTGTTAAGGTCAGCAGAGATCACTCTAACTACATAAAATAAAACATATAGTGTTAGAGTTTTATGAAATACGTATTTGTATGGGTAATATTTGTTTATTCAATTAATTTTAGTTATGTCTGAACCCATTACATTTCTTTTCAGACATATATAATTCAGTCACAATGCGGGCACACATGCATATAAATATAATTCTGCCTCCAAACGCATTCAAACGCAAAGGCGCAAGCTTATATGCAGACACAGATACTATATATATATATATATATATATATATATATATATATATATATATATATATAAACACATGTGTATACATATATATGAATACAGATATATACATATATATATATATATATATATATATATATACTTATATATAGGTTTATATAAATATATGTGTATATATGTATATGTATATGTATATGTGTGTCTGAGTCTCTCTGTGTGTATACATATATCGTATATGTATGTATATAGATAGATAGATTTATATATATAAATATAAATAAATATATATATATATATATATATATATATATATATATATATATATATATATATATATATATATATATATATATATATATATATATATATATATATATATCATATAATATATACATATATATGTATGTATATGTATCTATCTATATATACATATACTTATGCACACACATATATTTATGCGGAATCTGGGACAAGCCCCACCCCTTTTTAATCAACTAATGTCTAGTTTTCTCTCTCGAAGAAATAAATTCTGCTCCTGCCTTGCTATCTACTTATATATATAAATACATATATATTGGGTTGTCCGGAAAGTTCGTGCCGATTTTTAAAGGAAAGGAAAGGGTCAATAAATACTTGCCATTACGTTTTTAATCAACCAAATATGAACAATTTAGCTGCACAATGCGTCTCCATCTTTCCTTTAAGTTGAAAATGCCCTCTTCCCAGAATTGAGGTGGCTTAATGGCAAAGAATTCATCAAGGTATCTCTTTACGTTATCCAAGGAATTGAAATTTTTACCCTTAAGACTATTCTGCAGAGACCTGAATAAGTGGAAATCCGAGGGTGCAATAGCTGGTGAATATGGATGGTGGGGTAACACATCCCAGCCGGGCTGCAGCAATTTTTGTCTGGTTCCCAAAGAAACGTATGGTCTTGCATTATCATGTTGGAAAACAACACCATTCCTGTTGGCTAATTCTGGTCGTTTCTCTTGAATTGCTGCTTTTAACTTGTCCAGTTGTGTGCAGTATTTGTCAGAATTAATTGTCTGGTTACTTGGGAGAAGCTCATAGTACAGAATTCCTTTCTAATCCTACCAGACACAAAGCAAAAATTTTTTACGGTGAAGACCTGCTTTTGGGGTGGCTAAGGGTGGCTCATGTCGCTTACTCCAGGATCGCTTTCTCTGAACATTTCGATAGATAATCCATTTCTCATCACCTGTCACAATTTGCTTTAAAAAAGGCGCGTTTTCATTCCGTTTATAAAGCGAATCACAAATGGAAATCCGATCCAAAAGGTTCTTCTCACTCAACTCATGTGGTACCCAAACATCGTAGCGATTTATGTACCCAAGCTTTACCAGGTGCTGATGAACGACGGATTTTGATAGGTTGAGGCTTTCTGCCAATTCTCGGGTTGTGCAATGTGGGTTATTCTCAAGTAATGACTTGATTTGGTCATCATCAGTAGTGGATAGTTTGCCTGATCGCCTGTTATCAATAAGGCTACAATCTTGTAGCTCGGAACCTTGCGAACAATTTCCGTACAGTTCTTTCGGATAAAGAAACATCATCGTAGGCTGCGCATATTTCTTTGGTTGCTTGTGAGGCATTTTTCCCTTTACGGAAAAAGAAAAGCATCAAGTGACGCAAATGAAATTTCTAATCTTCCATTTTAAAGGGCTTCAGAATTAACACAGGTTATAGGAAGATAAACCTTCTTCCCCCTTCTTCCCCGAAAAGATAGCTTAATCTGTGCTCTAAATAAATGTGTAGTCAAATCCTATTTTATGGACTCAACCATGTTCTAAATTAAGTCGAAAGGTAAGCTACTATAAATCGGCACGAACTTTCCGGACAACCCAATACATATAAATGCATACCTGCATACATAGATACATACAGCTACATATGCATATACATGTATATATGTGTGTACGTGTGTATATATATATATGTATACATATATATATATATATATATATATATATATATATATATATATATATATATATATATATATATATATATATATATATATATATATATATATATATATATAATGTATAAATATCCACATATATATATAAGTATATATATGTATATATGTATGTATATGTATGTATATATGTATGTATATGTGTACGTATATATATATATATATGTACGTATATATATATGTATGTATGTATGTATATATATATATATATATATATATATATATATATATATATATATATACATATATATATATATATATATATATATATATATATATATATATATATATATATATATATATATATATATATATATATATATATATATATATATATATATATATATATATATATATATATATATATATATATATATATATATATATATATATATATATATATATAATATATATATATATATATATATATATATATATACATACATATATACATATATGTATTCTTATATATATTCTGAAATATATTTGAAGATAGTGTATAATCTCAATATTTACACATTCACCTAAATATATGTAAATATAAGTCTTTTCTTGCCGTCACAATATTTTCTACATATACGTCGGATTAGTTACCTATTTGATAAGGAAGACAGACAAGCGTCATACGTCATGGATGGCATCGACAATAGAGTATCGTGTGCTAAGCATAAACATGTACGGATTAGAAGTAACTTCGTCTGTACTTAGCATGTTGAAGTAAATTCGAGTATTCATCTCTATAACTTAATTATTTCTCAACGTTGATGACAATTTTGCATAGCCAATCCCTATCAAATATAAAGAAATCTCACAAGTAGAAGAGAAGACCTAGGCGACATACTCAAGAAACATCTAATGATATCACCATGGAATTATCCTTAAAAAAATATATGTATATAAAACGTACAGCATCTGAAACGTCTGGACTGTGATTATGCGACTAACTTTTAAATACATACAAAGGGCACATTCATACTAGGAATATGAAATACGAAAAATTATTTCCAATAATAGAAAATACTGTTCACTCACTTGCGTACACTTGAAATTCATATTCATACCAATAATAATTGGAGCACTAAGTTTTGTTCGTAAATGCTTAAAAGAGATTCTGGATAACCTTAGATGTTCAGAAAGAGAAATCGACCGGCTAATTCGTGCATTATAAGGACAATCTGTGAGTGAACAATAAAAATATGCAAATCTGAGTTGGCCTGTTTTAACTGCATACCAAAAATGGATCCCTGTATCTTTATTCTAAACCGGCAGAATTATTGGGGCTCTAGGATATGTAACACATTGCCTAAATATCAGTCTTGAGGAAAGAGGCTTCTCAGAACCAGAAAAGCAGAAGCTAATTCGAAGACTAGTGATTCTATCTATCACTGGAACTGTAATAATCTGTAAAAGTTTCCAGAAGTTTATCATTTAAATATATTTGAGCATGTCTAGATAAGCATCTATATGCATGAGAATACATACATAAAACATGCATACATACATATATACGTACATACATACATGCATACATACATACAAAAATATCCTGTTGTTGATGTCGAAATTCCAATGAAGGAGACTTGGATCTAGGTTAGAATCCGATTCTTTTTCTATAGGCAAAAAATCTTGAAATAAACTGAATTATGACATACATACATACATACATTCATATATATGTGTGTACGTATATAAACGTGGCTGTATGTGTATGAGCCTCTGTTTGTGCATGTGCATCTGTGTGTGAGTGTGAGCCCGCGCGCGTGCCTAATCTGCATGAACTAATGTATCAGATGTTCATGGCAAACTATCTCATCAAAAGTCTATAAATTTGATAGGCTTTCGCACAAACATTTTCCAAAAGTCTGTTTAATTTTGTATTACACAAATGCAATTATGCCCAGCATTATTAATGTTATACCTACTGCAAAACCGCTGGATGGATTCGGATGAAAATTTCAGGGATGTTTGGCCTCGTGACTGGCACGAACGATTACATTTTCTGATCGGTCCCCTACCGGAGAAGGATTCTGGATTATTTTGCCCGTTTTTTTTTTACTTAATTTTTCAGAGCGGTTGGGTTAATATTTAGCATTCTCGTTTGTGAGTGAAGTCGAGTTTATTTCAAATATTCTCATATTAAAAATCATCTCTGGCTAGTCGTTGAGGGGACGTTGGTGTTACCTTGGCAGAGGTTTGCGCTCTCTGAGTGGTCATGTTATCATTATTATTATTATGACAACTACTATTATTATTATTATGACTACTACTACTACTACTACTACTACTACTACTACTACTACTACTACTACTACTACTATTATTATTATTATTATTATTATTATTATTATTATTATTATTATTATTATTATTATTATTAACGAGGCGAGCTGGCAGAATCGTTAGCACACCGGGCGAAATGCTTAGCGGTATTTCGTCTGCCGCTACGTTCTGAGTTCACATTTCGCCGTGATAGACTTTGCCTTTCATCCTTTCCCGGTCGATAAATTAAGTACCGGTCGAGTCAAAAATCCGGGCATTGTGCTTATAGTAGAAAGGTTTATCATTATTATTGTTCTTGTTGACATTGAGAGGAAAGGTACAATTGAGACATGTTTGTTTAAAGCTTTTTGTCATCCCAAAACAGATAGGAACCTGTTTGTTTTCATTGCGGTTTTCTCTTTTGCCTGAAATTTCTTTACACACCAAACACCGATGATCGGGCTGTTCTGGAGGACAAAAACACCAACAAGGGCACACCACACACATATATTCTGTCTACGAAATCCACTCAGAGGGTTGATTAATGCAAAGCTACAATAGACATTCACCCAAGGTGCCAAGCAATGAGGCTGAACCTGGAATCATGTTGTTGGGAAGCAAGCCTCTTACCACATGCCCTCAACTGCGTGCATATAAATATATATATATATATATATATATATATATATATATATATATATATATATATATATATATATATATATATATATATATATATATATACATATATATACATATATATATATACGTATATATATATATATATATATATATATATATATATATATATATATATATATATATATACATACATATATATATATATATATATATATATATATAGGGCGTTGCAGTAAGGATCGCGAGATCGTGGTTTCAATTACAAAATTGGGTGGTGCAAAATACTACATCTCACGTTAATCAGTAAAGGTTGATTTGATGGGGAGTGTGATTTAATGTGTGGTACGAAGATTTGATCACTATAAACAATTCATTTGTGCAGCCATTCCTGCGTAGTCCTTGAAGGGATATCCATCATATCACACACATGTAAGCACACATACACACACGCAATCACACACACACATCTATATATATATACATATAATAATAATAAATATATGGGCTCTTTTAAAGCCTAGCCAGGCTCATAGGCCCAGTTTCTCGGTTTCAATGGCGTATGTGTTCCCGAGCTGAACGGGACGCGTTTCTCATTTTTACCAGCTGAGTGAACTGGAGCAACGTGAAATGAAGTGTTTTGCTCAAGAACACAGCACGTCCAGGAATCGAAACCACAATCTTACGATAATGATGCTGACACCCTAACCACTAAGCCACGTGTCTACGCATATATATATATATATATATATATATATATATATATATATATATATATATATATATATATATATATATATATATATATATATATATATATATATATATATATATATATATATATATATATATATATATATATATATATATATATATATATATATATATATATATATATATATATATATATATATATATATATATATATATATATATATATATATATATATATATATATATATATATATATATATATATATATATATATATATATATATATATATATATATATATATATATATATATATATATATATATATATATATATATATATATATATATATATATATATATATATATATATATATATATATATATATATATATATATATATATATATATATATATATTTCTTTTACTTGTTTCAGTCATTTCACTGCGGTAATGCTGGAGTACCGTTTTTACTCGAACAAATCGACCCCAAGATTTATTCTTTGTACGCCTACTACTTATCCTATCGCTACGTTTCGGGGACAATCACAGACACACAAATACACACAAATACACACCCACGCACACATATATATGGATGTGTGATAGACAGATATATATATATATATATATATATATATATATATATATATATATATATATATATATATATATATAAGTATATATTAGTGAATCTGTGTGAATATGTGTGAATATGTGTGAATATTATTTATTTAGAAATATCTTTAGATATCTTCTCTAACTAATAAATAAATATAGAAGTCGTTAAGGACGTCTATAGTCGTTTTGCGCATTGAACCATAAGTAAACAAACGCATTTCGTTTTCTCTTCCACTCACTTAAATATGAATGTGTTTATACATACATACACACATACATACATACTTTCATACATACATACATACATATATACATACATGCATACATGCATACATACATACATATATACATACGTACATATATAAATACATGCATACACATGCAGACATACATACATGCTTACATACATACGTATATATGTAATTATGTATATGTATATATAACGTAGAAACACACACGCATATATATATTTATTTATTATATTTAATATGCAGTGTCTGTGAGTATATGTGCGGGACCCTCTACATGCGTCTATAACAAATACATACCAACAATAAACATAAATGTAGATATGTATTTATAACTTCAGCCAGGTCTTACTTATGCGCAAGTAATGAAGCACAGCACACAACACATGAGTGAAATGTTTATACAAATAGTTGAAAATCAACTAATTGATAACAAGCGTATTAGTTAAAAAATTGTAGTAAGACCCAATTGTAACAATCAGGCGCCAAAAGTCTTGGCACTAGTGGAAATTATTAACATCCATCTTAACTGCAAAAACAGAGTTGAAATTAAATTGTGTTTGATGAGATAATATCTCTTTGAGATCCAATCGAATTCACCAACCTAAGGTCACGCGCTGTTAAAACTAATAAACATAGAGAAGTAATTATATATAGATATGTACGCGTATACGTGTATATATATATATATATATATATATATATATATATATATATATATATATATATATATGCGCATATCTATATATTTACACATACATACACATACACGAGCGTATACAAGCAAACAAAATACACACACACACACACACATATATATATGTATGTGAATACTGATCACTTTTGTTTAGTTTGTTTCTTTTTTACTTGCAGTTATGCAGTTACTACTAAAGCCTCAATTATTGGCTCATATTTGTTATTGATATTATTTGCTGAAGGTCTTTTTTTTCATTATTGCTTTTACTTCTAGGTTTTGTTCCATTTCCGTCGTCCTCATCATTATGATGATGATCAACAACATCCTCATCATCCCCTTTTCCTCCACCTCCTGCCCCCCCTCCTGAGTATTCATCATCATCAACATCATCGTCGTCGTCGTCCTCATCAACATCATCATATTTATCGTCATTTTCCTCCTCGTTATTGTTGTTAATATTTATTTATTTGATATATTTTTGTACTGTTCTTTTGACTTCTTGATTGGTATTCATAAATAAATTTAATTTTCCTCTCCTTTTGTGGTATCTCACTTGATTCATGATTTGTAACTGTTTTTTTGTTTTTTTGTATTCCTTCTTTTTAATTCTCTGTTTTTGCATTGTTATACTTTTACAGAGTAAATAGACATATAGATTAATTTACTTTTGATATAATAATGTTGGTAATAATAAATAATAATAATAATAATAATAATCATAATAATAATAATAATAATAATAATAATAATAATAATAATAATAATAATAATAATAATAAACAAAAATAATAATAATGATCATAATAATAATAATGTGCATTAGAAGAAGAAGAAGAAGAAGAAGAAGAAGAAGAAGAAGAAGAAGAAGAAGAAGAAGAAGAAGAATATGATGATGATGAAGAGGAGGAGGAGCAAGAGTAGAAGAAGGAAGATAGATTTGTAGAAGCATATTAAAAATGGTAAAAGCGATTTCTCCATTGATAATAATATGCCAAACTTATAATACAAATAGTTCACATAGAAGAATTAGAAAAAGTTAATTATGAAATGCCAACGTGAATCAGTGCGAGATACAAAACGATTCATATTATTTTCTTTCCCGAACACACCTTCTGTCTTGACTATTTATTCTTTATCTTTAATCGTTTAATTATTTCAGTACACATTGAAGGGCTTTAGACAAAAAATGTTAATTATAATATGTGACAAGTATTCGGTAGCCATGATGAAACTCCGAGTTTCGGATGTCGAAGAGGAAACCCACGCCGGCCTTTTATTCAGTTATCGGGCCTTCAAAAAAATACTATGAAATTGACTGTTAAAACAAAGTGGAATTACTGTGTGATTGACCGTTATTAAGACAAAAGAACTATTAGAATGACCACTAAGTAAGGGGAGGGAGTAAGTGTAAGGGAGTCAAACATATTCATAGTAATGGCGTGCCTGCACGCTCACGGACAAGCGCGTATATGGATATACTCATCCACCCTCACTTGAAACACACAAATGCTCACCCACATATTCGCCAAAAATATATACATACCCGCATACACGCGCACAAAAAAAAAGGTTCATGCGCACGTCTATATAGGCACATGCACAAGAAAAAACGGGCTGAAGGCAAAATACAGAAAAATGTGTTAAAAAATGTGTATAAAATAAGAGTAAAACACGTCTATATACGCACATACTCGCATGCACACACACACACACACACACACACACACACACACACACACACACACACACGTCTAACATACGCACATTTATATACGCACTCACACGTCAATATACGCACATACCCGCACACACGCACACATCAGCACCCGTGCACAAAAATTCCATATACACGTCCATATACTCACAGGAAAAATGCAGGGTGGAAGGTACAATACATACATATATATATATATATATATATATATATATATATATATATATATATATATATACATATATACAACGTGTTTCTTAGAGTTTCCGTCTAATACATTCAATCACGAGGTTTTGGTTGGCTCTTGTCTATAGTAGAAAACACTTGTCCAAGTTGCCAACAGTTTGACTGAACCCGGAAACACGTGGTTGTGAAACATACTTCTTACCACACAGCCACAACTACGTCTATTACCTTTATTCCCTTCTTAATTTGAAATGTGAAGATTATCTGATTTGGCCGAAATTTGGAGACACAGTCAGCTTGGTGATACTCCAGTAGGCGTTCGCAATCTATTGGTGTCGCTTTCACCAACAGTCTGTCATATGCTGCTTGTCACTTAGCTCCCTTTAAATAAGCAAGGTAACCTCAACTTTTTATTCTTAATACTTTATCATTGCCATTATCTTCTCATTATTCCTTCTATATCAACTACACAATGTCTCTGCACCCTTGCTTATTGCAATCTCTTTCTCTTTCTCTTCGGCACTGCATCATGAATCACGATTAATTGTAACACATCTCAGCATCGAACCGGTTGTGTGTTGTGAGGATAGGACAAACTTTGGATTCTCGGTGACTTCTACATTTGGTTCCATTGAATGTTGTGCAATTGAGGTCTACTCACCCTATCCAGGGAGAGTTGATGGAAGGCTACATGGCTGCAGAAGTACACACCCTCTCCTGGATATTTGTACATGAATGTCCAATGTTGTTTCTGATTCTGTTACTCTGCTAGTGAGCCTACTGTTCTTTTATTATTCACTGCTACTACTGTAGATGTTATTGCTACTGCTGAAAATGATACTACTACTATTACTGCTACCACTATAACTACTATTACTACAATTACAAACAATTATAATAACCATAATAATAACTCTATCTACTAATGGCACTGACATTTTGGGAGAAGGGACTCGTTGATTACATCGGACTCAGTGTTTTACAGGTGCTTGATTTATCGACCGCGAAAGGATGAAAAGTAAAGACGATTTCGGCGGAATTTGAACTCAAAACGTGATGACAGGCGAAATGGCAATAAGTATTTTGCCCGGCGTGCTAACGATTCTGCCTTAAATAATAATAATAATAATAATAATAATAATAATAGTAATAATAGCAATAATAATAATAATAATAATAATAATAATAATAATAATAATAATAATAATAACAATAATAATAATAATAATTATAAAATAACCACCATAGGACTGCAAAAATACCTACTCCAGAAGCAAGGGAAACTAATACAAATAGCCACAAAACACGAGCAAAACAAAAAACTGTTTTCAGTATTTAAGGAAGCTGACAAATACAAACAAGAAATCAATCTACCTAACAAATACGAAGAAGAAGAAGAAACAACAAAAAGCTATAAAACAAATGAAATCCAAACTAAAACTAGAACAGCAACGGACCATGATAAAACGATGGCAAGAAAAGCCCCTACATGGTAAATACTGGGCTAAACTAAATGCGAAAGAAATAGACAGAGAAAAATCCCAGCAATGGCTGAGAAGCTCAGGACTCAAAGCAGAGACTGAAGGATTTTTAATTGCTGCACAAGACCAAAGACTCCCCACCAGAAATTACCAAAAACACATAATGAAAAGAAATATAACAAGTAACTGTAGAATATGTGGAGATCGACAAGAAACAATAAATCATATTATCTCTGGCTGCCCAGTCCTGGCTAAGAAGGAATATATTCACAGATACGACAGAGCTGGGACCTATATACACTGGAAGCTATGCCAACATTATGGAATAGCAACAGAAAAAAGATGGTATAAACACACGCCAGAAAAGTTCACAGAAAACGAGAAAGCAACCATACTCTGGGATATGCCAATACACACAGATAGAGAAATTAAGGCAAATAGACCAGATATAGTTGTCAAAGATCATGAAGGAAAAACATGCCTTCTAATTGATGTTTCAATACCAGCAGATGACAACGTTTCTCTAAAAGAAATGGAAAAACTTTCAAAATACAAAGACCTGGAAATAGAGATAACTCGAATGTGGAATCTAAAAACAGAAACAATTCCTATCATAGTAGGTCCCTTAGGTATAATAAAAAAATATTCAGACAAATACATAACAAACACACCAGGAATTACAAATATATATAACATACAGAAAATTGCACTACTGGGTACTGCACACACTCTACGCAAAACACTTTCAATACAGTAAACATAAGAGCACCACAGCAAACCACAGCACATACCCAAGGCGCACAGAGCTGCGCTCGGTAGTGAAGTGAAAGCACGTTATAAAAATAAAAATAAAACTACTGAATAATAATAATAATAATAATAATAATAATAATAATAATAATAATAATGATGATGATGATAATAATAATAATAATGATAATAATTTATTGAATACGAGAGAAAAATACTGTCCGATCATTGACGTAGCCATACAAAATGACATGAATGTTGTGAGTAAAGGGGTTGAAAAATGTACCAAGTAAACCGAATTGAAAGTGGAAATGGTAAGACTGAATGGAATGCGAGAGTGTAATGTAAAAGCGATACCAGTTATGATCGGAGCACTGGAGTGTTTCTGTAGTCAGAAGCTTTGTTTCCCAATGTCATGGTTTTGGGTTCAATCCAAATGCATTGCACCTTAGCCATCGTGTTCCACCATAGCCTCGAGCAGGCCAAGGCCTTTTGGGTAGACTTGACGAAAGAAACTGGAAGAAGCCCATCGTGTATGTGTCTATGTGTTTGTTAGTGTGTGTATCTGTGATTCTGTGTCTGTGTTTGTCCTCCACTCCTGTGGTTGGTGTGTTTACGTCCCCGTAACCTTGCGTTTCGGCAAAAGAGGCCGATCGAATAATTACCAGGCTTTAAAACATTACTGTTGTCAATTCATTCGACTATATATATATATATATATATATATATATATATATATATATATATATATATATATATATATATATAGGCGCGAGGGTGGGTGTGTGCTAAGAAGCTTGCTTTCCAACCACGTGTCCGGGTGCAGTCCCACAGCGTGGCAAATTGGGCAAGTGTCTTCTACTATAGTCTTCGACCGACAAAAACCATGTCAGTGGATTTGCTTGGCGAAAATGGAAAGAAATCTGTCCTCTCACTCTCTCTCTCTCTCTCTCTCTCTCTCTCTCTCTCTCTCTCCATATATATATATGTATGTGTGTGTGTGTGTGGGTGTGTATTTGTGTCTTGTTTTCCCCCACCATCGCTTAGAAACCGATGTTGATGTATTTACATCCCCGTAGATTAGCGGTTCGGCAAAGGATCGATAAAATAAGCAACATACATACAGAGGATTAGCCCAGTGGTTGATTTCGGCAATTAAAAGGCAGTACTCCGGCATGCCCACTCCTCAAATGACTGAAACAATTAATAGAATAAAAGAGTGATATATATATATCATCTATGGCCGAAGTCACATGACTGAAACAATTAAAACAATAAAAAATACTATGCCATTTTAATCCCAAGCAAGACCATGTATCTATGCTAGGTAACAATAAAAGAAATATGATGATGTTAAATGCAATGCAAAATAATCTTTCACAGAACACATGCTTGAAATATATAATAATCGGCACAAATTCTACACACCTTTTTTAATCTACATTTTTCTATCTTACAACGGTTTGATACCAGCGAAATGCAAACACTTCTAAGCATTTAACATGATACTTTTACAAGTAAAATTAAATGGTTAAATGTCGGAAATCAGCACAAACACTCACTAAAAAAATCAATCAGTATATCTATCTATTTACCTATCTATCTATCTGTCTGT
>NC_142942.1:6465323-6487823 GCF_046866305.1 Octopus bimaculoides | reverse complement strand
AAATATATCATTACCCTTTTTGCAAGAGAATTGCCTCATTTCTTTCGTAAGATTTAAGATTTCTATTACTAAATTAAAAACAATATAACCATTAAAAATCGTCTTACCTCTTCTGGCATCATTTTAATTTATCCATCCTTACCATACATATACATCTATATATGTGTGCATTTATATCTATATAAGTGTGCGTGTATCTGTGTGTGTGTGCGTGTGTGTCTGTGTGTGTGTGTGTGTGTGTCTGTATAGGCATATACTTGTCTATTTTTATTCGATACATTGACAGCTTAGTAAGTGTAACATATTACGCATACAAAGAAAAAGATGTCGTATACAACATACACACTCAACGTGTACAAACTCACACCCACACACGAGCACAAACAAGCACCCATTTATAAATTTGTGTTAAATAAGCCCTTATAATTATTTTAAAAATCAATTAGGATTAATGTAACACTGTAACCCATTCATGAAGATTAAAATCTTTACAAAACGTGTTCACATAAAATTCATTACGAGAATATGGATTCACCATTTTTTTAATACAATTTACATATTACTTTACATTCTATCTCATTATTTTTCTTAGTAATCCATATTTTCTTGATATAATATATATATATATTGAAGCGCTGTTAATAATTGATTTATTTAACTTGGTCAACTTAATTACAAAAAGGAAGTGATTCGTACCAGAATTATTTTGTACGAGCGCAATAAAAATGAAGTGTACAAATATGTAAAACTATAAAACTGCCGTAATATTTAATGGGAAGGAAATACAATATTGATCAAGCATTTTATTTTTTGCAGCACATGAGCTGTAGTGCTCCTTAAAAATTTGGAGCCTTTTTAAAGAATGATTAACGCTATTTAGTGAAGTTACTTTGTGTTATGAGTTCGAGTACATAACGGCCAATTTTGGTATTTATTTATTTATTAAGTTCGATAGGCGGCATGTTAGAATCTTTTACTTTATTTATTGCCTGAATACAAACTCTCCAACTCGGTAGAATGGAGAACACCAGCATCATATCCCGCAGTATTTGCTTTTTGTTTCTTTTTAAGTATGTTCACAATTTCAAATCTTCTGAAAGTATTTGGACTTAGCACTTTGGGTCAATGAAATAATTTTAAGCACAATAGTAACGAATCAATATAATAATGTGGCCTATCCCTCAGACATATTTTTATATTTTGCCAGTTCTATTAAACTCTTTTTCAAGTAATGAATTTAATAGCCAATAAAATATCGCTTAATGGCTAGTAAGATATTAGCTTTTATGTTCTATTTCGAGCGAAAATTAACCCAACGAATTAAGCGCATTTTAGTGCAAATCAATCAAAGTTACGCTGGATGGGAAATCTTTTCAATTGTGACTACACTTCAGTTTATTTATACTGCGTTGACAATGTAATATATAATCGGTTCATTCTTTCTTAAGATAATAGGACGTAATTAGGGGAGAAACAAACAGTAGGGAAGAAGAAAGAACAAGGTTTTGGAGAAAGGTATGTTTTAAAGCGCGAAAGTTGAACAAAGTTCTACCTTTCGCGTTTTCCAAACCTACATGGGATTCATTTGACTTTCCTCTCGAAGAGTGACTGTGTGGTATGTTGATTGCTTACGAACCACATAGTTCTGGGTTCATTCCCATTGCGTGGCACCTTGGGCAAGTGTCTTCTACTATAGCCTCTGACCGACCAAAGCCTTGTGAGTGGATTTGGTAGGCGGAAACTGAAAGAAGCCCGTCGCATATATGTATGTGCGTGTATATGTTTGTGTATCTGTGTTTGTCCCCTAACATCGCTTGACAACCGATGCTAGTGTGTTTACATCCCCCGTAACTTAGCGGTTCGGCAAAAGAGACTGATAGAATAAATACTACGCTTAGAAAGAATAAGTCCTGGGGTCGATTTTTTCGACTAAAGGCAGTGCTCCAGCATGGCCTCAGTCAAATGACTGAAACAAGTAAAAGATTCCTATAATGGCGCATTTTTTCGCTCTCGATCATCCTTTCTTCCTTAATATTCTTTCTCACCCTTCTCCACCACACTTTTACTCACTGTATTTCTCTTTCTGTCTAACCTCTTTATTTCTTCTTCCACAACTTCTAACGGCTAACGGTTCTTCTCTCCCCGAAGAAAAGTCCTTGCCGAAAATTTGTTCTAGTATTTGTTGTATTTTTATTATTTTTTGCCAACAATGATATCATTTTAATCCTGCGATCTACTGTTTTACTGTATAATACTGACAGTTCTGAACGTAAATCAAAAGATGTTTCACTGCTCACTTCACTCACTCTCTTCACTGTAACTTGTAACAGAATACATCAATATTTATTTCAGTACATATGTTCGTGTTACTCTCATATCTCCCAAGTGAAGAGGTCATAGCAGATAAGAAATAATCAGTAATCACGATTTCTGCTTTATTACAATGTCTGGCTGGACGTGAGACCACCTCGTCTGTCTGTCTGTCTGTCCCTCTCTCTCTCTCTGTTTCTCTCTGTTCTCTCTCTCTCTCTCTCTCTCTCTCTCTCTCTCTCTCTCTCTCTCTCTCTCAATTAGTGTTTTGTTTAGAGCCTAGTCGACGTATATGATAGAGCAAATCTATCACAACAAGCATTTAGGTGGTAAATATCCCTTCTTTGTGTATATATGTGTTTTCATTATTTACAATCTAATCTAACTTTTATTTAAAATGGTGTTTCTCATAATTTTAGCAGGCTGATTGATGACATTAGGCTCTCCTGTTAATTGATCTTGTATGCGTTATTTAGTATGCTAGTTAAGACTAGCAACCTAAATGCCTCCAAAACACTAAATTCCAACACCGTAATTCCTTAGAAATGCGAGGAGGTTTGCTTGTTTAATCCACTATAGGTACCTGTATATTGAGAGGTATAAAATGAATAGGTGTCTATATTCCATTATAGCCATATCCTTCTCACTTAAATATTGGAAAATATAAGGAGCTCGTATAATATTTACATTTAGATGTAAAACATTTTTTTTATATTACATGTAGAAGGAACTTACAAAGAATATCTGTTAGCTAGTTAAACAATTCATCGCTGATTCACTATTATATAGTAAGGCTATTATTATCCATTATTCATAGATATTTTCACACACATAAATTGAAGAAAATATTCGATTACTTAACTCAGCGATATAACCAGAAATTACTGCTGCAAATTGTTTATTACATTTAATTTGCAATTTTTCCCCCATTTAATCGAATTTGTTACATTCATGGGCTCTCTCTACCGTGTTTGTGAACATATTTAAAAATATAAACTAAAAAAATATGCATGTGTAAATTAGCAACAAAATATATTTAAAAATATCTGCAGGACGCTGTTGATCAAGACACCCGATTGGGTATTCATAGTTTTTTATAGTTGTTAACACTGTCCGTGGTGTATCATACTACAAGATGAAAAAAAAAAGCTATTTGTAAATGCAAATTATTCCGATTATTATTATGCGACAAGAACATATTTTTCCGCCGAATTAATCCTTGCGAGTTTCTATTATTGGAAGGTTCTGACACACGCGCTCTGTTGATATGATTTCATCAATGGAAGTAACTTGGTGGTCTGCAATCAGTGCTATCTGCTATACGACTCTTTCTCCCACCCATCTCATTCATACAACATTTCGTTTATTCATTTACTTTTAGTTTTATTTTATCATTTTCATTGATTTTTCTTTCTCTTTTGAGTTTATTTTATTTTCTCTTATTAGAGATTCACGTTCACTGATAGAAAAAAAATCTGTCACAGAGCTTGGGAAGAGTCTGCTATTGTAATTCTTTATAAATCAAATATTTTCTATTGTCTTCATACTTGCTTTTTCACATATTTGTTATAGTCTTGATTTATTATCATTTTTATTTTTCACACATTTCTTTTTATTTAATTTTCTTTATCCCTAAGACACGGCCTAGAACTTACTTTTTCACCCTGAATTCACTTTGCAATTTTCACTCACGCCTGTTATAGCATCTTAATGATGTTTCCTTCTTTAGTCGTTTTGTACCATTATTCCACTCCATTTCATTGCGATTTGTACGTTGAATAATGTCCGCAGGGTTTGTCTTTCCATCTGACCGCTCGCTTAGCTCTTTAAATTGAGCAGAAACGAGCGCTTCTGTTCATTTTTTCTCCCAGATTTATTATTCGTATTTATTTTTATTTTGTTCTAGTTTTTGTTTTACTTTAGCATTCTTTACCATCTCAATCATTTTCTTTTGTATTTCTTCTATTTTATACTTTTTTCCTATTCTTTTGAATTCCATGGGAAGCACTTGGTATGCATATGTTGTCATGCCTTGAATATAGCAGACAATAATTTGTTCTGCTTTTCACGAAGCTATTCTAACCACTTTTGAGCATTTACATTCGTTTCCACATCAGCGACGAATACAATTACATCCTAAAAAATGCATAGTAATGATATTCAAAATCTAAAACCATATTTATGTCCCAATGAAATCCAATTATTAACATAAATATGATACACGGATTTCAATAAATAAGATTCAGTCCGATAAAGCTAAATTGATTTTATTTCATTTTTTTTATTACATACTATGAAAGCAATGACTGGGATTTTCATTCCGTTTTATTTTCACGTGAAATCATTGGTTTACAGGAAGAAAACACTAAATGCAGGCAGCACAGATGAGATCGCAGTGTCCTCACAAATGTAACAGTCCTAGAATGCTGGATTAAGAATGTTATTTCTTCAATGATAATCGAATTCGGTCCTATAGAACGAAGTTTTCACATGTTTCATACCAGCATACAGTCAAGACATTCGTTTGTAGGTTAATTTGAGAGAAATTAAGATTGCATGAGGCAGCATACTCTATAATCGTGTGTTGTATATTGTCAAGTAGGAGAAGTAATAAATCTACAACTGACAAAATTTCAGTTTAGAACGGAAACAGAAGGATGTACTTGCATCCTTACATCTCTGTAAAAAGAATCAATCACTTATTTCTACATCTATAACGTTAATCTGACAATTATCTCTCCCTGCAGTTTCTCTCTGTGTATATACGTAAACCAGTATAAATACATAAATACACACACACCTACACACGCATACCTATACATACATGCATGCATGCATACATACATACATACATACATACATACATACATACATACACACCTAAATACATACACACATACATAGAAACACATACATAAGGGCTTGCCAAAACCTCAGTTTTCCTTTTTCGTGCTAAAATAAAACACAAGTTTTAAATACAGAGCGATTCATTCAATCAATTATATAATTACCGTTTCTTTCCAGTATTTTCTAGCTTATTGACAGATCCATTATTTTCTGCTCAAAGCATTTCCCGTCATTACTGCTGATAAACTCTTCCAAGTGAATTTTTTCATCCTCTCCAGAGTTGAAGGTCTCTATATTTAATGAATTTTCAACTGACCGATCCAGGTTGAAATCTAGAGGCGCAAAGTTGAGTGAACACAGTGGATGCGGTAAACCTTTCCAGTTAGGCACAAGCAACATCTGCAAAGAAGTGGCAATGTCGTAGTGGATGGATGAGTCTAATTCGTCAAAATCCTTACAAAACACATGAGAATTGATGGTCCTGTCCAGGGTAAAATGCTTGTAAAAACACACCTTTTCACTCACGTCAAAGTCTGAGCATAACCTTCTTTGTGTGAATTCGAGCATCGGTGACTCTTAGTGGTAATAAAGTAGCTATTCCACCGTTATCGCATTCTTATAGACAATCCGATTTTAGTCATCTATCAACATTCTATTTTAAATCGCATAGGAAAATCGTTTGGCCGAAGATTGCCTCATTCAACTGAAGTATGACTCTAACATCACGCGTGCTGACATAACCAATTTGGTGTAGATTGTTTTCGACACTCGATCTTGGGGACGTCTGAGATCAGTCCGGTCAAATAACAGGCTTCGGTGTCGACTAACTACTTCATTTTGTCTCTGTTGTACCCAATTGGCTGACCTAAGAAATGTGCAAACTGAATTCCCCGATCGCAATCTTGAAACCATCTCGAACGTATATGTCCCATACGAGTATCATATCGGTACTTGCTGCCATGTAAGAAGATAAACATTTGTATTGATGTTTGACTTATTATTATATTTGAAAATACGCATATTAATACTTTACGGAACATAATGTATCGTACGAGTTGATGGGGGTGGGGCTGAAATTTTTCTGGCTTTAAGGCTATCACGAAAGACCTGACTGGAGCCCCAACATTCCGAGTTGCTTTAGACGGCTCCGTATACAGCACATATACAGCACGCCGCCGCCGCTTTCTTGCTTTCTTGCACATAAGGGTCGGACATACTGAAGTTAGATATTTGCTAGATTTCTTGAAATTTAGAGTCGATGAAACTGAACGGACATTTTTGACTAACCTTATGTATATTGTGTGTGTGTGTGTGTGTGTGTGTGTGTGATTGCGCGCGAAATAGTATAGGAGCTAAATTCAAGAAAATATTTACTAGGATCCTGAAATAAATTTGCGAAAAGACATAATCATTCGATTTCTTTATTTCAATGCGATACTCGTATATGACGTGAGACTATCAAAATGATCATTTTAACTGAGTGAGACACAAGAGACATCTTTTCTACGTAACTTCGTCAGAGGTAAAAATGAAACTCTCGGGACGTGGTTTAATGCTTCTGATGCAGGGATTACGAGGGAAAAGTGCTGATGACAGGTTCTAGATTAAGCAAGCTCCGAATGGCTGCAAAAGAGTGAACTCTGTTAAAACCTCCAATTTTCGGGTAATTATGGATTGAATCCGGGAGAATTATTAAGTAGTCTACAATGCAAGAATGCCCTATCAGTGGCCAAATATATTTTTGGTGAAGATGTACAATACAAGCATAGCAGAAACTATTGAAGCTAGTTGTAAATACCTACAAGGTTATACAGATCCCCTTCGGTCATGAGTAACCATGTGATTGCACCTCAAAAGTTACCTTCCGAAGCACAAGTCCAGATAAGGTTTATAGAAAACCAGCAGGCACCCATGCATTTCAGCCCCCTTTTCCCACGCCAGCGATGTTATCCAAGCGAAAGGGAAAGGCCGATACAGCTGGGCACCAGAGATGTCGCATCTCATGTCTACGGCTGAGTGAACTGGAGAAACATAAATAAAGGGCCATGCTCAAGAACGCAACACACAGCCCTGTCCTGGCATTGAACTCACTATCTCACGATTGCAGACCTGAGGCTCTAACCCGTAAGCCATATGCATTCATCACTTACACGGTTATATAACTTTGTTAAATCTTCATTAATTTATACTAACTTCATTATTGGATGTCTCTGATAATGCAACATACAGAATAGTAAAGTTAAAGCAATTACTTGCTTTTAATTATTGTTGGAACTGTTTCTCGTAAATTGTGAAATGGCAGAATTTAACAACATTTCATTTCACATTTCTATAAATTCTAACAAATTTAACTGTTGGACAAACTTCACCTATGTACACACGATTATCAGTACTTGCTGCCATGTAAGAAGATAAATATTTGCATTGATGTTTGACTTATCACTATAATATTTGCAAATACGCATATTAATATTTTACGGAACGTAAGGTCTCGTACGAGATGGTAGTGGTGGGTGGGGTTGAAAGTTTCTGGCTTTAAGACTATTGCAAAAGACCTGGCTGGAGGCCCAACATTCCGAGTTGTTTTACAGGGCTTAGAAAACTGAAGGATCTCCGCAATAAATGTATGAATCTGAGAGGGGAATATGTTGAGTGAAAACATAATTAATTGCTCTTCCTGTATTTTCTATTACCCAAAGCTAGGAACTTTTCAGCACCCCCTCGTTGATAGGCTAACAAATGTACAGCATATCAAAATCAAACTAATAAAGTTTATTAGAATATGACAGACTCAGTAGCCTGAATTTCGTTTACAGGTTTTACTATAGGAGTGTGATTCAATGTTATATAGTGTATCCACTGAAAATTACAGAGTGGGAGAGAGAGAGAGGAAGACAGAAAAATAAGAAAGAGTAGAGATTACCACGACCTGAGGATATGTAAAACCAGGATTTGTACATTACCCGATTTGTTTCTATTATCCATTCTGCTCTGGCTCTATCACGATGCCATCAAATTACTAACGGCTCATTCTGACATTTCCTTCGATAATATGACACAGGATGTGAAACGTGAAAATGGTGTCATTGTTACACGAACTGAACATATATTAAGAGCAGATGAGTAAATGTGGAGTTTTCGCCTCGTCTGGACCGTCGCTACCTTGCCTGCCAGATAGAGAAATATACTTGAGTACAAAGAGAATTCGATACGCACAGATTGAAAGACTAAATATGCAATTAATCACTGCTTGACAGAACGTTTATTATGGTCTTCAACTTTTCTATTGCATAAAGTGTCGTGTCATATGGTTCTCTAAATTTCAAACACTTTCTTATTAATTTTGAGTTGAACTTAGCAGCTCGGATAACTGTGCTATGAGAGATGGACAAGAAAGACGAAACAACATTATTACATAAATTGTTATTTTGTATTTGGTCAGTTGCTGAGATCGAACTATGTAAAAAAATGTTGGGACAAGTATATATATATAATCTTAGCGTGACCCAATCTATAATACATTACACTATGAATGCAACAATGAAGAGATACGTAATGCATTACACAATAGTCAATTGCTAAATGTACAATAGTATAGCAAAGCATGATCTTATAACTCCCTCACACTTTGAAAATATAGTTGTTAAAGGCAATGCCTTCTGATTTTAGAACTAAACATAAAAGGAAATTAACTGATATATTGCCTTCAAAGATGCATAGGAATGGAAATAGATGTTTGAAACTTTTGATGATTAAGTAGTTTTCCTTTTCACTTTTCATTATGCTAATATACTAAACTATTGTTTCAGAAAACGGTGATACTTCTAAAAGTTTATAAAAAATGCTAAAATATTTTCTTTTTGGAAATTTGATATATGCTTCATTTCGCTATATGCAAATATAGTTATCTTCTGCATGTGTTCATGAGAGATTCTCTATTTTATGGTAACTTAGATTACTTCTTAAAGCTACCTAAATTTGACAATATTCATAGATTAAAAGCAAAATCATAAATGAGATAAGAAGCATAAAATAAATATATTATGAGCATTTGATTTGTTGCCATGTATTGTTGCCAATTGAACATCAAGACTTTATTCCATTCGTGTAAGGTTCACAGGTTTGTTGCAGATAACCTCGAAGTAATCGATTCTTTAGCATTTAATATAAGAAGTTTGAAAATTTCAGCAATGATATGTTGATTTCTTATCTAGTTATAAATACTGAGCTTTACAGCAATGAAGAAATGCAGAATCATTGCTTTCATATATTTAATTGAGACATTAAGACAGCAATTCAGACTCTGCATTTACCAACACGTTATATGTACAAAAGTCAATAATATGAGTTAAAATCTTGATAAACTAAATCTAAGCCTAGTTTGGATTGCGTGCACACGTTCTGGCTTCGTGTGATAACTATTTAATTTCCGCCAATGTGTGTAATATATAAAATTAGTCCCATACTACATTGGATTGCAATAAAACAAGTCCATTACATTATCTTCTTTATTCTATCAAGGGAAACGCAATATGGATACATTTATCTCTTCCTCCGATAAAGCGATCAGAGTATTTTAGTACAGTTTTAGAAAATAATCAAATATACACTGCTGCTACTGTTGTTAATTCTCGACTGTGTCAACGTACGTTGACAATTTATAGGGAATAGAATGGATTCAATAGCAAACGTCGCGGTGGAAAAAATGCCGATGTGTGGCTAGGACATTTGTTTCTTCTTTGAACGGAATGACGTCGTTCTATACCGCATACAAATTCGTAGTTTGTTTTGTTATAAATCATCTTTTTTTAATGAAAACGATTGATTAAGAGTAGAATGAATATTATTCAAATATAAAGCAGGATTAAATATAAATTGTGTCAAGATTTCGTAATTTGAATTATGATATTGCTGCGTTTTCGCAAGTATTGATAAACTATCTCCAAATATACACCATAAGATTTGTACATATGTTAGAAACTAGTTTTTGAATACAGATTCTGAAGGTAAAATCTAGTGTGATTGATAATACATGTATATATATATATATATATATATATATATATATATATATATATATATAACGATAAATCGTGACATATATCACATCATATCGCACCAATTTTGTTGAACACTGTTAAATGAATGCGATAACATTCTATCGGATATGGCATGCCTCACTCAGAAAATTCAGTCCAAGTAAACTTGGTATACATTAACTCAGAACTAAATGAAGCTAGATTGTTTAGAAATAATTGTGTCGTGCCTTTAAATAGCACATTCTTTGCTTGATTATCAGAAGATGAAATACCGACCTATTTTTGGTGGGCGAGTCACATATTTTCTCGCACTATTCAACTTTTAAGGAAGAAAAAAAAATCAATTTAACGAGATTTCTTTGCAAAGAAAATGAATATGAAATATAAAAATTAGAATAACAGAAGAAATGGTATACTGTAATAGCTCAACAATAATTTGACAATTTAAGCGATAAAATCTGATATTTATGATCTGAGGATACATTTTTATCTAATCCTCTAACCCACAAACAAACCACAAAGAGGGAAAAAAATAATTAAAAAAGCAGCAAGCACAATTTAATGCTATACTCTGATATCTGTTCACTTTAAGAAATATTTCTATCATATCAGCTCGTAAATTTCTGTAATAAATAAATAGATAGACGAACAAATAAATATGAAAATAAAATAAAAATATAAAACAACCTTTGCCAGTTAAATGATATCATCATTTCTGGAACTTTCTTATTTCTATATTTTTATCTGTTGTCTATGTTTTAGCTGTTTTTCATTTTAAATTCTTGTACACGTAGGTACATGTTCACGTGACTCATCGAATAATTTACATTTTACTGAAATTTACGATGAAGTTTCTGAAATTCCTAAGAACATCTGCAGTAAAAGAATTTCTAATTTGGTAAATAAATAGTGTAATGGCCTATTTACCTCAAGACCAACTTAATATTGATAGTTAGTGGATCCTATCTTAGCTTTATTATTTAGTAATTTATTGAAAATAATAATGAATTTAGATATGCTAGTTGAAATTCAAAAGTAAACCAGTGATCTAAAAAGAACAAATGGTTTTCAATTTACACTGGAATGGTTTTTAGCTTAATACAATTATTTACTGGCGTAGGATTTTTAAAGGTCCATTTTATTATCGCATCTCCCTTCTCCGTTGCGGATTACGCTCATCACAAAATGCTCATCCAAAAGTTTTCAATATTTACTTATCTCGATAATAAATCATTCGGGATTTTCAACTTCTAACGACAGCAGTAACAAGAAAGAGATAAGTAATCGATATAAATATACTAAATAATGTCTAAATATCTGAGAAGAGGTGTTTGTTTCATCTAGTTGCACATCAGCCTAGCTTAGCACTGCGCAACCTTTTCTCACTTGCGTTAAACATATTTTTTTTTCAAAATTCAGCGGCACACCTGAATTAAAAATGTCACCAAATGTATAGGGGAAGAAAATATATTCAGGTTACGCTGCAGCACGCATAATATCATTTCATAACACTCCAGTTGCGGAGCACAAGTGTAGCTGATATACAATTACTGTTCATACTTCCTTACCATCTTCCAGTATCGAACTTATTGTTTTTGAACGTTCATGTTTGCAGAAAAGTTTAAGCTCTTGTAGGTGTTCATTTGTACGTGCTAACATTTCCAATCAGTTGAGATGGATGAGTAGCCATGAGAGCCAGTGCCTTGTGCTGCTTCAGGGTACTTATCATTATTATCATTATTATTATTATTATTGTTATTATTATTATTATTATTATTATTATTATTATTATTATTATTATTATTATTATTATTATTATTATTATTATTATTATTATTATTATTATTATTATTATTATTATCATCATCAATATCATTATCATTATCATTATTATTATTATTATTATTATTATTATTATTATTATTATTATTATTATTATTATTATTATTATTATTTCTCTTTATCACAGTTTGTGTTTGAGCTACCGGAGTCTTACATGCGCAGCGGGCTTGCTACCAGCTATCTACCGTGCCATGCTACCCATTCTTTACACCTATCTATTACTTTTCTGATTATTCTGGCCGTGCTAATGAAGCAAACCACTTCTAACAATTCTACTGTGCACTCTATTCCAATTTCCTTTGTATTCCTTCTGGTTCCTTCTGATACTATAGTTGACTCTATTTTCTCCTTCACCAACTATAACTGGCACAATCTCTACCTCCATTGTCCATAACCGGGCTATTCCGTACTTAAGAATGTTATATTTATCTATCTTTACGCTATCCTTCTTGAATATTCGTGGGCCATATGTGGTGCATCTTGTCGGCCATCACTGGGTCCGGTCTGTTATGCTCTAGCACAAGATCAGCTTGGATTCGGAGATCCCAGAGGATTTTGCTAGTCTCCGAATCTGCCACTCTCTGTGGTTTGTTCTCATACCACGATTTGTCTTTCTCTAACTATTACACTTAAATAATTAAACGCCATGACTATAGCCAACAAGATGACGACACTTACCTGGTATATAAGCGTAAAATAAATAACAAACTTAAATTAGCATGTGTTATATGTAGGCTAGTGCAATATGTAATATATATATAAGCAATAGATAATTTAATCGTGGTTGACGAGGCGATTAGGGATATAAGTTTATCTTCTGTTTGTTATCTTGTACATGTTTACATCCAATAGACTGCGTCCATGCTGGGGCACCACCATGAGTAATTTTTAATTCGAACTATTTTACTTTTTCAGCTTAATTTTTATTTTATCTTTGGTCGAATTGCTAAGTTGCAAGGATGGAAACACACCAACGCCACCTCCACATGTGAAAGCGTTGGAAGGGCACAAGCATGTATACACACACACACACATACACACACACACACACACACACACACACACACACACACACACACACACATACATATATGAAGGACTTCTGTGTACTACCGTCGAACATATATTCACTCACAAGATTTTGGTTGGCCCGAGAATGTAGTAGAAGACGCTTGTCCAAGTTGCCACGCAGTAGTCCTGAACCCGGAACGAGTGTTAGGGAAACATGTTTCTTACGACACAGCCACGCATGCGTCCAGTCGATAATTATGGAGAGGACTTTATATTGTTATATTTTCAATGGGGTTCAAAAAATAAAGCAACACTCATGACCCTTTACAATGTCTGATAGACGGTGAAGTGCGACGTTGCTTTGAAACTCATGAAACCTGACCAGAATGCTAGCAACCAAGTGGACGTTTCTAAAGACCCGCACGTTACCAAGAAGATATTTTAAAAACCGGATGACACAAATTGAGCCCCGTACAAATGTAGTCAATGTCGTGATCTGAGCTCAGAATGCAAAGGTCCAGAGCAGACGGCACAAGGCTCTTGCACGCCTCCTCTTCTATGCATTTTTGCCAATGTCGAAAGATATATATATATATATATATATATATATATATATATATATATATATATATATATATATATATATATATATATATATATATATATATACAGAGAGAGAGAGAGAGAGAGAGAGAGAGAGAGAGAGAGAGAGAGAGAGAGCGAGACGTTCAGCTGTGTTTGGAATCAGAAAGAAAATAGTCGAAAAATACTACTAGTTACTGTATTCGAGCATTAATGTTACTGCCAATCCACGAGATACTGAAAGTAATAGAGCTGGAATAAGAGGGAAAGAACAGGGTGTGGCAGGAGCAGAAATGAATACTTTAAAATGGAGGGATACTATGTGAAGAATGTGGGAATGAGTAATTAAATGTTGGAAATTGAGAAACGAAGAGAAATAACAACAATGATCTTTGAGAAAGGTGGACAGCTAGACAGGGTATAGAAGAGACTGGATGATATTAAATTATAGTTGGGAAAAGAAAGGAGCAAAAAGAATTGTCAAACCGAAGATCGAAGGAGAGATAGAGAGAAATAAATACACATACATATGCATACACATATATACATAAACACACATACACAACGCTCACTCATATACATACACACGCGCAAACCGACATATATTGAAGAATTAACTATATTAAAGTTAAATGATCTAAAGTTTACTTCCGCTTTTGTATCTGATGATACCAACCTCCCACGAAAATTTAATGGATCTAATTGACCCTGCCAACCACTGTCCTATAGCTCTTAAACCCGGCATCTATAAGGTCATGGAGATAATTGGAAAATATTTTCTCCATCAACTTGATTCTTTCTTTCTCTTACTGACTATCATTATATATCCCGTAACATCCGAAGCTTCTCACTAAAGCATCTATTCTCTAAGACACATAACAGGTATCTTATAATTCGTGACACCTTAGAAATACGACCACATACTCTTAGCAATAAACGTTGCTCGAATATATAATTTACGGCTACCAAATTAATAGGATGGCGTAGAAGATACATCATGTCTGATGAGAAATATGATAGGAGGAAAAAATAATTTTGAATATATTGTTAAAAATAGATGGCATGTGGAACAATACAATCTATTTACAAATGCCTAAGTTGGTTATTTATATTGATTTCATGGCGTACTATTTTTCAAGACCTTATAACTTCACTGTTATTTAATGGAAAACGGTAAGCATTATAAATCTTGAAAAGGATGTACTCAACACCAACAATATCATAATTCAAATATTTCAAAACAAATTGTGGAATATAAGTAATTTTTTTTCATAACCATTCATCTGCAAAAACAAAATAACAACACACAATTCATATAAAATATTAAATAAGCGTATATACATACGCACACATACACATACATACACAGAAGCAGACATATTTATATATATATATATATATATATATATATATATATATATATATATATATATATATATATATATATATATATATGGTGAGTAGGGTTCGTTTGTGTGCTTGTTTGTATATTTGTGTGTCTAGTGCAATAAACGCGGCACATCTTTTAAAATACAATAGTTTATATCTCGGAATTTTTTTGTTTCTTAAAACAGCCATTATTAAATCTGTATCATATGGAAAAGTTAGTCTCAAAAGATATAGACTTTGCAATAATTTCTTTAACAACTTCGTATGTAAATCATTTCTGTCCACTTTGTTGCACATTTGCTATAATATACATATATTAGGGAAAATGTATTTTTATCAAAAGATCGATTGCAGAAGTCTGAGATTTAAAATTTAAATCACAGAAACGGGAATAATGTACTTACGGTATAGCTGAATCACTTGAAGCATATATAATACTAACTTATATATCGGTGGTTTTAGCTATACATACATAACATATGATATGGTATAATGTATGTAATTATATAAGTTTGTGCGTTGTTTGTACGTTGCGTGACATAAAGAAAAAAGAAAACGAACAAAGGTCTGCAGATCATGTTTCGATTTCTGTTGGAGACAAACGCTTTGATACTCCCATAATAGAAAAGTATATATCATAAACGTACTTTATATCGTTGCTGTTACAGAAGTGAGTGAGTGTTTGTCAACTTACTATCCTGTAGATTTTGTAGTCCACTTTATATTTACTGGTATCCCACTTCAATTATGTTCAACACAGTTTAATTAGCAGGCCTAATCACAGCAATGTATACTTATCATCAATGATCATTCCTTCTTCTAAAGGTACTTCACAATATAACTCTGTCTCACACATGACCAACACAAAATCACGTATTTCCGAATCATGGTGATGGTCAATATTGTGTTGGTAACTTAAAGACCAAAAATAAAATTAAGGGATATAACTCAACGGGATTGAGAAACCGAGTGACATCCGCAAAAGATATGAATTAGTTATGGAGAAAAAGAAAGCTAACTGTAGCGGAAATTGTTTTTGAGTCATAGATATGCTCACATAAAATTAATTTTGATTATTAGGAGAAAATACATAACGGTTTTCGATTTCAAGTCCTCTGAAATATCATTTACCTGGCATCTATGACTTGGTAGCGACTTTTTAGTCTGTATGCAAATGCATTCTTGCACATTTATGCAGTGTTATGAGTAAAAGCAAATGTATTTCGTTGTCTGCGATACCAAAAGTTTAGAATATTTCTACAGCTCACTGTTGTACCTGCTGATAAGTCACACCATTTCGAAAACAAAGAAAGGAGTATTTCTCATACATCATTAGGAAGAAAATTATTTAGCACCTATTCCTGCACATTTGATATATCGAATGCAAAATCGACTTCCAAGATTCTAATAAATGATTTACTTAATATTTGCATCAAAACTTTTCAGTTTTGTATGTAAATGACGGCCTCAAAATTCTGGATTTATCTGTAAATTTAGAGCGTCTCATACACAATGAAATGTTAAAAAAATGCATGTTACAAAATGCGTGAGTGTGCACCATATTTTAATTCCAGTAATTCTGTGATAAAGAATCAACGAGTTCGCATTCGAAGCACCTCATCTTCCATTACATATTCCTTGCTATATAATTAATAATTTCGGTTGGATACACTAATTAATATTCTGTTGCTAATAACTAGTTTTTATACAGCTCACCAGAGTTTCGCGACACTGCTGGTTTTTGCCCAGCATTATTCTAGTGATTTGACTGATTTTTGTGTGAAATTCGGCTTCATAATTAAGCTTTTAAAAACATTAACATGTTATATCGATATTTACAGAAACATTCTTTCAGAAATAAGTAGATGTTATAAATTTATTGCGGTATTAAATGGCAGCGTTGCTTCAGGACTACCTTGTACATCTATTGAAATTGTGTTAGAGATTTCACATATTTTAGATGTTTTGACGATCATCGATGGAATGTAAAAATATGTTTCTACTCTTCATGTTTACTCATCATTTATCTCAAAATTCGAAACATGAGCCTAGTATTTTTCATACACCGAAGAAACGAAATAAAACGTTACTGAAAGATAAGGCTAAATCTGAATTAAAAAATTCATTAATAGATGTTTTGGGTGTGAAAGAGCTGCAGAAAATGTTCTGTTTCTAAATTGTAATTCAGAAAATTAGAATAAGCTTCTAATGGCGAAGTGCTAGTCTATGGATCTCAAGTTACTTTAAACGCCCCGTACGAAAAATTGTAAGCATAATATACATATGAATCGGATAGATCATATTCAAGTATGTTCTCTACGATCATGTGCAGAATATGAAAAATAATTCATACAAGCAACTTCCTTTTGTCACTAGCAAATGGAACGTCAAAGATTTCTCCAATTGTATTTGTTTGTTGATAAAGAATAACATCGATTATATAAGAAAAGTGAATAAAGAAGTATTTTGTGCTTCAGTAGCACTGGAATATGCGAGGTTCGAACTGCATAAAATGCCTCCATATTGAAGACTATGGAACACCCTTTAGTATGGTAGAAATTAATATTTTAAAATTTTTGATTGTAACAACCGTTTCAAATGTTTTGTTTACTTCCGAACTAAACTGAAGAGCAAGAAAATCTGTCTGTTATCTAGCTTGTCAAAAACATTGCGTCCTATTTTTATTATGTTATTTCTATTTTTATTATATTCATATTTAGAGTTTCAAAAATAATAAATATAACCCGCAGAACAAATCCACCCGATTCCAACCCGATATAATTATGTTTGCATACATATTTGCTTCTCAGATACCACATGAGAAATTAGCTTAATTCTAATTTTCCTATATCACTGTTAAGAATTTACCTAAGAATTTTGTGACTTTGCTAACATAAGATGAAGTAATTACATGCAGGCAAATTACACAACTTTAGTGAGTTGTACACAACACAACACCTACGCTGTCCACTTAAAAATTTGTGTTCATCACGTTATTTGAATTTAGCACTTTTTGGCGTGTAATGAATATAAATCGTGAAAATATTTTGCGACCAGTTGGCTAAATTAGCCGTACAATATTTACTCATCTTTGGAGCAAATAGATGCACACACACACACATACGCACACATGCAACCCAAACTTACGTATAGTTGTATGTATACAAACATACTCAGGTAGAAACAACTGTAGTCAAATGTTCCGTTGTGTTCCAATAAATTATAACGTTTTATTTATGATCTCAATTTAACGAATTTTCGCTTCTTAAGGTTATCTCATTTTCTCTCTAGGAGACAATATCAATTGGCATTTATAGTTTGTCGATCGCCTTTCAAAGACGGTGGAAGCTACTTACAATAAATCAAGTATCTAACTTGTATGGTATACAATATGATTTTATTCGTCGTTTTTGTCCAACTTCATGGCCCGGACACACTGAGTTATGATCCTTTGTATGTATATATATATATATATATATATATATATATATATATATATATATATATATATATATATATACGCACACATTTGTGCAACTATACACATGCACACACATACGAGGGGCATTGAGTAAATGAAAATACAGGAGTATCAGTTAATTATGATCTTATTCAACATGCCTCTCTGTCAGATTGACACTAATATCTCAGCAGTCGTTCAGTTTGTCTAAAGCCTTCTATAACAACTCAGAATATTGAGTCTTTAAGCAGGCTTTTCACGACACCCGTTAAGTCAGGAACGTTTTAGCAATCTCTGGTATGTTTATATATATATATATATATATATATATATATATATATATATATATATATATACATATATATATATATATATATGCAATGCTTAGCCCGTCTAATTCAGCATGATGCCGTGTGCCACAAGTTTCTAAGAACGCGATGCTGTGCAACTAATTTACGGTGGTCAACTAATTTAACATTGGTCAACAACAAAAATGATTCCGAGACCAGAGTAGAAATTTCCTACTAATTTTAGGTCACTGATAATGAATATCATGGTTGAATTTGTTTGTTAGCTCCGCTTTTCAAGATACATCTACGTGTTGCAAGAGGTTCTAACACGCTAGCGGCTGTGTGTTTCTTAACACACTCACAGTTTCACTGCCCTTCAGTTTTGTTACAGTAGTAATAGAAGGTTGTGCTGTGCAAGTTTACGTTTTGAGTTAAAAGGTAGGTGATTTTCCTAGTCAAACACTTTTTAAAACTTATAATAAATATTCGTTGCAAGCTTTTGATATGCAAGTGAGATGTTTTACATTAATTTCATTTTCCTACTGAATAATATAAATACTTCTGCTAAGCTGTCATGCTCTATATAATAATGATAAATTTATGAATATTTTTTTTTCTTAATCTTCTAATTGTTTGTTGTTTTCGCCTTTCAGATGCCTCGTACTTCTGTGAATAAGGCAGACAACTTCTGCTACATTTGTGTTAGGGTGACCTTTGCATCACAGAAGCGCCATATAAATGCAATGGTTAGAAAGGTATATCACTTATATTTTGGATGCAAGATTGCTGACCATGAACTGGGCTCCTCACATATACTACAACATTTGTGCTACTAACCTTCGCCAATGGATGAACAGGAAGAGGATAGGAATGCCTTTTGCTGTACCAATGATGTGGCGTGAGCCAAAAGACCATATCAACAATTGTTTATTTCTGCAATGCAACCCCAGTGCAAAAGGGTTTGGTAAAGAAGAAAAAGAAGCCTATTAAGTATCCAAACATTCCATCAGCTATTCACCCACAGCTATCAGCTATGCTTAAGATAGAATTAACATCAATGGCAGCTGTATGGTGACTTAAAGTTTGTTGCACTTATGATGGGCTTGCAGGGTGGATACACCAAGTACTGCTGCTTTCTGTGTGAATGGGACAGCCGTGCAAGGAGTTCGCACCATAACAGGAGAGACTGACACCTCATCAATCATTGGAGCCTAGGACGAAAAATGCTCAACATCCACCTCTCACTGAATCAAACAAAATTTTGCTACCATCACTACGCATAAAACTGGGGCTCATGAAAAACTTTGTAAAAGCTATGGACAAACTTGGTCAGGGATTGAAGTATTTAACATCAAAATTCCCCACACTGAGCGACGCTAAGATAAAAGAGGGAGTTTTCATTGTTCAACAGATTCGAGAGCTTCTAAAACATGATGACTTTGAATCAGCCCTTCATGGGGAGGGGAAAGCTGCTTGGGAATCATTCAAGTTAGTGGCGAAGCGATTTTTGGGAAACAGAAGGGAAGGCAACTGCAAAGAATTGGTGTAAAACCTCATTAAGGCGTACAAGAACATGGGATGTAATATGTCACTTAAAATATAATTTTTGGACTCACATTTAGACTTTTTTCCAGCCAACTGTGGGACGGTTACTGACGAACAATAGTGAAAAGTTTCACCAAGAATTTTCAACCATAGAAAAGCAGTACCAGGGTAAGTGAAGCACAACAATGCTTGCAGACTATTGCTGGACATTGGCAAGAGATGATTCTTCAGCCTACTTTTAGCGTCGAACAAAAAGGAAAAAGGTAGATATGGACTAGAGTTTATATCATGTAATGACACATACTGCAAGTTCTAACAAAATAATCAAATATTACATGCCGCTTATCTTTTAACCTATAACCAATAATCATTTTTCAAGGTGATATTTGGATTCGGTGCGTAAAAGCACATAATAATAAATTAATATCATTTAAGAACCATACAACTTTTCAAAAAATGCTGACCAATGTAATTATTTCTATTGTTTCTTCCTTGTGTCCATTTTTTCCCAGATGTTTAAAAAGATCACAATAAAACTGATTTTCCTGACATAGACCAAATTCATCATTTGTAGAACATTATATCTAGAAGCATAACTTGACACATTTATTATAGTATTAAGCCAAGTACGTTGGTGGATGGAAGCGTACAGTGTTATTGAGCCACTTAGAAGCATTAGGAACAAGTTTTAAAATGTTGATTCAGAATGTTGCACACTTGGGTCGTACTTTTGGCTTGTCTTCTCCTAACAACCATGGTATTTCTTTGAATTACCACAATATTTTCCCCTTCTATCTCTAGCTAAAGAACAAAATACACTCAGATGAATTGTAGATTAGGCTTAACATAGATGCGGGATAAAACAATATAACTCAGAGTATGCTTAATATGAAACTCGAAATAAATAATTTATAATCGAAATGAAATCATGAGGTTCCAAGAACATTCTAATCCTTTCAATAATCAAACGTAATATATAAAACATTACTGGTGCTCTGAGATTTATGTGTGAATTATATTCTTTCTGTCAATGAATTCCTTGAGCCTACTAATGAATAAATTTAGTAGCCATATGTTAATAGATTATGCGTTAAAAATATTCATAGATCACGATAAAGCATGATACAGTTTATATTATTTTCGCTATTGATTCCAAATGTTTCCAATATAAAAGTTGTTTCTGTAAGATATGGTAATTCTAACGATTGGAATATTCAGATTCTCAACCAAGACAAACATTTAAAGAAATAACTAAGGTCTATTTTATTATAGTTTCAAAGAAATAATCTCAATTAACTTATAGATATGTTTCTCTAAATTGAAATTCATTAGCATTTGCATGTATATCAAGTTCAGTCAATATCTACAAAACATTCATAATGTATTACCACCAGTTCAATTGTTATCAATACATATATACTTACATAGAAATATGTAAGTGAGTGTGTGGATACGTATTTACGTGTGCGTGTGAGTGTGTTTATGTGTGTGTGTGTGTATGTGTGTGTTTGTGTGTGTGTGTGTGTGTCTCACTGATTTCTCTATACACATATATACGTACATTCCTATACATATGAACTGGATACACATACACGTTTTATACAACAGTTCCATATACACACTCCAAATGATGACAAGGGTACGAACACTCGTTCATATAAACACGCACGACTACTACACATGCACATCTAAAAACAACACATGAACATACACACACGCACACATGCTACTCGCACAAAGTATACAATCACAAATATATGCTGCAAATATACGTTTCCACATACACATAAACAATCTGAAACACTCTCACACACACATACGTTAGACAGCCTCACACAATTCCACATATATACATACATCAAAACACACGCACATATCGCTGCACATACGTGCACGTACTTACACACATGCATAAACACACACACAAATACACCAAAACATACACATACTCACAGGATCTTCATGCTTACACTCACACTTCTCCAGACTAATACACACGTAGTCAACATACACATCTATACTCACTCACACATCCTCACATAGAAACACACACATGCTTGCGCACACACACTCTAGAAAGTTTTCTGTTGTCTCTTTTGCTAAACTTGTTTACAACCTCTTCCTTCCGTTCAAAACACCATGTGCAACAGGAGATTTTTTTTTCAATTCTCCCCATTTTTTCCTC
>NC_142942.1:6445323-6460323 GCF_046866305.1 Octopus bimaculoides | reverse complement strand
TAGTCAACAAAGCGCTTTGATTAACCAGAAGTGAAATGCGATATTCTTAAATAGTTATGTGGCGTCCGTTGGCATGAAGACATAGTTTGTCGCTTCCTCTTATACATATTCATGGTTTTAATGTAAATGAGATCAACCTTTGTGACACACCAGCCAACTTCGTAATGCCTATTGTCAATATTGTGTCATTCTTTACTAGACCATGGCATTGCAAACCAAACCAGCTCATTAGATCTCTCCTAGCACTGCTTACATCAATGTACGTCTGTTTAAAGGAACTTTTCATCTGCGGCCATCCGAAGAAAGTGTTTCTGCCAGGATTCCGTCGGAAGATGTTTCCAGCCATTAAGCAGTATCTGACTTCAGATGGCAGCAATGACCTAGAGCTATCAGTAATTTAGCCAATGTTCATTACGGACAGTTGAACGTGCTTGGACAACTAACCTAATAGCTATTTGGGAGACATTGCTTCATAATATTCTAGCATGGTTTGTCAGCCAGCCAAATTGTGCCAACTCCTTGAAATTTGTCTTCGCTTAAGAAAACGATCAGTTATTTCGATCAATGTTTTCGAAAATAATGCAATGTCACGATGTTACTGACATTGTAGCTGGTTAAATTTTTCTTAGTGCCAATCTAACAAACCAACTAGAAGAAGGTTAGATTTCCAAGGTTATTTAGATGTATTTATCAATACGCAAGTAACTTCTCGCAAAACTTAAATATTCTTCGTATAAAATATTCAGTGGAGTGACTATACACCGAAATATCATCTTACTATGAACAAAGGAAAACAAGTATCAATGAAATTCTATTCCTACTATTATATAAATTATATATCAAAATCACACTTCCCCTCACACATCTGTCACTTTATTACATACAGTCACACACACACACACACACACACACACACACACACACAACCACACACGCGCGCCGGCGAAAATACACATATGTACTTACATGCTAGCTATTATAAAGTGAGATATAAAAAGATAAAAATGCATAAACTACTACAAAATCACACATGTATACCTCCATACACACACACACACACGCACACATGAGTTTTCGGTATTAATTCAAGATTTGCATGCATGATTACCATATATAAACGGATAACAATTAGTATTTAGAAGTATATTTTGTTAGAAATATATGTTTATTTTTATGAGCAAGCTGAAAAGAGGCCAGTACATGATACATCTACACTACTTCTGTGAGATGGATTATGGATTTTGTTTTTAAAAATTGGATGCTCAGTGTGATGTGAGAGTAATGACATCTGAATATATATGTGAATGTCTGTGCATGAGTGCTCCTGTGAATCTGTGTTCGTTTTTGTGTTTTGTATATGTATATTTGCATCTGTATATATGCATCAGTCTGGTCTAAGCCTCTTCCACTTAGCACGCAGAAGTGATGTTTATAAATAGATTTACTGTCGGATCTGGAATTCAAAAGAAAAGGGATATAGTTATAAATTTCACTTTATTTCTGGACGGATATCAATATAATGATATGAAGCCCATAGTCTTTGAATGCTGTCGCAATTGACTATGATCTTTGGAGCTTTAGCAAGAGCACATTATATGTGAAGAGAGTGAAGGCAGTATGAATTACGTCAAGTAGATTGGTGTCCGTGTATTGTGCGATTACAAACCTGACCACTGTTTCACTCACCGTCCAACAAACACACCTATTCCACTCGGATTATAACTCATCGCACTGTAATACAAATATTCCGTTTTCTCCAGTAAGAACTTGCTACGTTTAATATCTGCACAAACTGCAGTTTTAAACTATATAGACTTACGTCTCGCCTGCGCCGTTAACAGCACTCACACTTTCATCGAAGTCCACCTGATATAAAGGTTCTCGCTCCTTTTCCACAATAACATAGTCTAACATCCAAGGTTATTTCCAATGTTAAAGAAACTGAGGCTCAACTCAACCGTCGACCACGTTTGTACCGATTACGTGGATCACACACTACACATATACCATACCTACACATATAAACATACATACCTATGGGTATGTGCGTGTGTGCGCGTGTATGTGTGTGTATGTGTGTGTGTATAAACAAAAAACTTGTCCACTTCGTCTGTATTGTTGTATAAGCTATTATTAATATCGTTGTCTACTCTCAGAATACGCACGTAGACATACCTGTGTATACCTGTGTCACAAGCTCATACGCTCTAACCTACAGAAAATACAAAATCTAATATATTTATATTTGATGTTTATTTACTTATTTGCTTTTTAGCTACAGGCGTTGTCATAATGGTCTATCGTAAAACGACTTCTACTAAGTGTAAATAAAGATGAATGTGTGTATATATACATTTGAATGTATATATATATATATATATATATATATATATATATATATATATATATATATATATATATATATATATATATATATATATATATATATTGTTTTTGTTATTATATGTTTCTTCGTAGGACAGAACGAAATAACTTCAAATTTTCTAGACCTACCTTAGTGTAATAATGTCTATCTCTTGACGATGATACTAGTCGTTTATACTTATTTAAACTGCATATAAATTAGAATTCATTAAGCTCATCAGTCTAAGTCTGGTGATGTGGGATAATTGATTATTACATTCAGCAATACATCATGATATTGGATAATTTGAAATTCGCAGTATATTTAATTGTGATAATCGTGATAATTTTAACCCTTAAATATAAAGGTAAACCAGTTTATTCCATTGGAGCTGATATCTCTCAAAGTGATATCGATCGAATGTGATCTTCGTTTACGTAAGTCTGTCTCCGAGAAAAAGAAATCATCTTTGCATAGATAATTCACTTGATTAGAGCTCTATATAATGTAAACTAGTGTAATTTGGCAACTGAGTACACCTTGACAATGGCATGCAATCCATTAATTGTAAACCCCAAAGCATTTTTATATAAAATATAATTATACTTCTTTAAAACATAAAATTTGCAGTAAGTGTGAGGCATAGTTTAAACGTTCATTGCCAGAAATTTTTTAAAATCTCTCACTGGTTTCTAGACTTCTTGAATTATAGATAGAAAATGGCCACAACGATATACATACATACATACATATATACACACACACATATATATATATACACACATATGCCCATACACATAAACGCATACACGCACAAACTAACACACATATATATATATATATGGATCAAAACAGTTTGATTCAAATTTGTTGGCACTCTTCTTGCCCCCCACTAAAACGATGCTTTGGCTAGGAGAGGTTTTGCTGAGAAGCTCACGTATATGGACAACCACCAAACACCTCACCTCAAAAGTATTAGAAAGAATTATATGGTATAACCCCACTTTCAACTTGGAAATTTCCACCAACGTAGCTTGAGGTTTCCTGTCGTTAATTAAGAAACATTTCCCCATAGGCGATAATTATTACAAACTCTTCAAACCCAATACTTTAAGTTAAACTACTCCTGCTTAGACAACTTTCATCTAACATCGCACGCATCAACAGACGTAAAAATGAACGCACAGCACCCCCAACTCTGACCTGCAATTCCCGAAACCCTATAGAAGGATCTTGTTTCTCAAGAGCTGTAGTATACAGAGCCACTCTTTTACCATCCAATGGAATTACTAGGCACAACAAAGGTATGACAACTAAAGACTTCAGGGGAAAATACTCCCGGCATATGCACTCACTGAAATCCTGAGATAGAAAGAACTCTACTTCCCTGTCACATTTTCTCTGGATACTCCGTGATCTCAGAGATGAAATACTCAGCATCAAGTGGACTCTTTCCGACAGAGTACCACCATATTCATCCAGCAACCCCAACTGCCAGCTCTACTACCGATAAAATTTGCATATTCTCCAACTACCTACAGTATCCATCAAGAAATATGTTTTATCGTATCACTGTCACCAGAGATATGCCCTTCTGTCAAATTTCAGGCCTCTGACTGCCGACAACCCATGAGCATGGACGCAATTTAACAATCCCCAACGTTTACCGACCACCAACACATATCAACCACCAACACCTAACTGGTCCCAACGCTTGTATTGCGCGTATATACTTGGGAACGCGCGCGTGCTAATGCACATACGCACACTGACATGCAGTGTACATGCATTCGAATATACATATGTACATATGAATGAATACGCATGTGTGTGTATGCGTGCATGTGTGTGCATGTTTGCGTATGCATGGGTATGTTTGTGCGTATGCACGCGTGCATGCTCGTCCAAGTACATGAGTGTGTGTGTGTGTGTGTGTGTGCGTGTGTGTGTGTGTGTGTGCCCACCACTGTACATATACACACACGCGCTTCACTATACACATGCACGCAAACTATATGAACGTGTCTGCACACACACATATACAACTATATACTTGCACATGCCAACCCTTCCTACTTCTTCCCAACAACCTGGCCGTCTTCTAGTCTATTTCCTGTACTCCACTTGGTCGATTTTTTGTTCGCCATGCAATATTTTCCAACTAATTGTATTTACCATATATACCAAAATCAAACTACCTTCCTCAACCAATCGCAAACAAATTCTGTCATTCAAATCAAAAATGGCTGACGACTGGCATCGCGCAACGAATTTGAATCACACTGTTTGATCCATACACGTAATTCCCAATAAATTGCTTGAGACCCATCTTTCGTTTGTCCACTCACTCGTGTATATATATATATATATATATATATATATATGTATATATATATATATATATATATATATATATATATATATATATATATATATATATATATATATATATATATATATATATATATATATATATATATATTCATTTAAAATGCAGAGATGTCTATAATAGGACATCTACTCGCTAGAAATAGCAGCAAAAGACTACATACCACACAAATTTGGGATAATTTCGAAAGGAAATGAAAAATAAAAACTTTTACCAATCTATATTCTGTACCATGGTTTCAAGTCAATTTTAGTAAGATAAAGATTATATCTTACAAGGTCGGACTATCGTCAGCAGAAATGACCAGACAACATATGAAGCACGAGCCAACACGCAGCATGGCTCGTGTTCCTATGTCTAATTTTTCAAAATATACCGCGTATTTGCGGTTTACCTAATCGGCAGCAAATACAAAAATGCAAAAATGCCAAAATTCTTTTTGGATGATTTTCTGAAGGAATTTCGGCATTTTTGCATTTTTGTATTTGCTGCCGATTAGGTAAACCGCAAATACGCGGTATATTTTGAAAAAATAGACATAGGAACACGAGCCATGCTGCGTGTTGGCTCGTGCTTCATATGTTGTCTGGTCATTTCTGCTGACGATAGTCCGACCTTGTAAGATATAATCTTTATCTTACTAAAATTGACTTGAAACCATGGTACAGAATATAGATTGGTAAAAGTTTTTATTTTTCATTTCCTTTCGAAATTATCCCAAATTTGTGTGGTATGTAGTCTTTTGCTGCTATTTCTAGCGAGTAGATGTCCTATTATAGACATCTCTGCATTTTAAATGAATAATATATATATATATATATATATATATATATATATATATAAACATAATTAAGGGATCAGCAATCATTTGCTTCACCATATACCGAAGTTCAGAAATCGCAGCTAAAAAAGCTGAGACTCCAACAGATAGCATTACTTGTAACTCACAAAGGCAAAAACAAGAAGAAAAAACAATGAAAACTAACCATTTAAAGTTAATCATAGACGCGTTTCTGGATTTTCTTCTTGTTTTTGCCTTTGTTAGTTACAAGTAATGCTATCTGTTAGTGTCTCAGCTTTTTTAGCTGCTATTTCTAAACTTCGGTATATGGTGAAGCAAATGCTTGCCGATCCCTTAATTATGTTTATAAATGTATGGGAACTTTTAAATAAGTTCTCCACCGATAATGGTGCTTACATACCGAAGGGCTTGGTAAAAATTATTAATTGTTGATTTATTAATAAATCTTTACCCTTTTAATTTGTATATATATATATATATATATATATATATATATATATATATATATATATATATATATATATATATATATATATATATATATATATGTATATGTATGTACATATATGGCGTTCCATCGGGTTCGAAGGCGAGAGCTTCAGTTGAAGTTGATCAGATCAATGACACAGTCTGCTCGCAAAATGAACGTGCAAGTGATTCGGCACTTCACGGACACGCGTACTCTTAATGTACTTCCGAGGGAGATTCAGCGTGACGTAGAGTGTGACAATGCTGGCCCTTTAAAATACAGATACTACTCATTTTCCACAACTGAATCTTGCTCAAGGACACATTGCGTCCGGGGGAATTGAACTCGTACCTTACGATCCTGAGCCGGATACCTTAACGATAAGCTTCGCATCCTCACACGCACATACACACACCACACACATTACACGTGCGCACGCACACGTGTCTGTGTGTATCCATCTATCTACCTATCTATCTCTCTCTCTCTCTCTCTGTCTCTCTCTCTCTCTCTCTCTCTCTCTCTCTCTCTCTATATATATATATATATATATATATATATATATATATATAAAAGTACTTTATTAAGAAATTCAAACCCACTCTTAACAAGCAATGATTAAATTTATCCTACTTGGGGTTTAAAAATCTTATCCCTATAACTAAAACACAAAAAATCTCTCAAATGTCATCATTTCTAAAAATAGCCAGACACCTACTGGGGTTCAAAAATCTTATCCCTATAACCAAAACACAAAAGATCTATCAAATGTCATCATTTCTAAAAAAATAAACTTGGCATCAACTCTAAAAATAGCCAAACACATACTGCTGCTGTCCAAAGGAATTGGTATAAAAGACAGAAAACCAGCCAGTCTATTACAGTCTGTTACAGTCTGTCATACCAGACATGATGAAACACCACAAGGTATAGAAAATACGTATTCGCCTTTATATATTTATATATTTAATTCTTTATATTGAACACTCAATATTTCATATATTCAATAAGACATATTCCATATATTCAATAAGACATTCAATACTTCATTTCATTGTACCATCCATCTTTTTTTATATTATATATTATATATTCCATATTCTATATCCCGCATAAATTTTACAAGAATATAAATAAAAAACATAAAAGACAGACAGAGTTGGAACTCTTTTAAATAAAATAATATATTCCTCTATACACGATCATACGAAACCTTTTTTCTGTATTTATTTTTACTCACACACACACATATATATATATATATATATATATATATATATATATATATATATATATATATATATATATATATATGTATATATATATATATATATATATATATATATATATATATATATATATATATATATATATATATATATATATATATATATATATATATATATATACATATAACTTATACAGCTAGGTATTCAATCAAATTTGAATAAGATAGCAGGCGTTGATAATGGAGATTAAGCTATTTACGGTATATTGGCACATAATTTAAACAATTTGATTCGTCAAATACTTGCCTGTGATATAATATCTACACGATCTTAGGTAATGCGAGAGCATACAGTTACAAGGTCGGGGAAGAACATGAAACCGTTGCAATGATCCCATTCTAAACGATCCTAGGAATATAAAATCATTCATGTAGTATGTTGTAATATGTCTGTTTACGCAAAATGTTGCCGAAACATGTGCAGTTGTAAATAATATCTCTAATAAGACAGATTTCTTCGTGTTGTGCATTGGGAATGAATTAATCAGCGTTATCAACAAATTCACTTCAACGGAATTACACTAAACAGTCGTTGCTAACTCATTGTGTATATATTCTATAAATGACAATGCGCTACTAATCAGGCTGTGAAAAGAAAATGGATTTTCTATCACCGATGATAACATATGTAGTGCAATTACACCATTAGTTATCAAAGCGATTCTGAAATTGCATGCTAATTACAATAGTTAAACCTGTGTGTCACTGTGCATCATTATACAGTATTAGTATTAACTAGTCTGTCAGCAAATTTATCTTCTATTTTCTATATAATCATTGAATTGTCTTATAATATGCACAAGTGCTGTATAAGTGATGAGAACATGGATACGCTCGTTACACACTTAGACAGATATATATATATATATATATATGTGTGTGTGTGTGTGTGTGTGTGTGTGTGTATGCCTATGCATATATACTGTATATATATATATATATATATATATATATATATATATATATATATATATGTATACATACTTACATACATACATACATACACACACGAACTTCTATTTTAATATTTATTTCCATTGTGTACAATAATATCTGGAGCAATGAATTACATAATTATTCTCAATTGCTTTCCGGCAGAGTCAAGCAAATACCAAACACAAATATGCCAATCTGTGGTGTGTAGAGCACAGGAGAAAAAAACATTGTGCTCTTACGACACCACTGTGTTATCTAAGTACTGTGGTCGTAAAAGGTGGAGTAATTGTTCTCTTGCAACATGCACAATAGTCACCATCGATTTTGCGTTTGAATCTGTCGGAACGCATTAATATACATCATACATCACATAAATCATACATCGACGCACACGCAGACATACACACACCCTCATGCACACACACACATACAAAAACACACACTCAAACACACACGATATATATATATATATATATATATATATATATATATATACATATATATATATATATATATATATATATATATATATATATATATATATATATATAGATATATATATATATATATATAGATAGCTAGATAGATAGATAGATAGATAAATAGATAGATAGATAGATAGATAGATAGATAGACATCTTGTCTCTCCTTCTTGTTTTACATTTCTTCATGTATATCTGCATTGATCTCTTCTTATTTACATCGACTCTTGTCTCTCTCCATTTTTATTTATATCGATTTTTAACTCAGTTTTTCTCATCTCCACATATTTTAACCCCCCCCCCCCCTCTATCTCTCTCTCTATCTCTATCTATCTCTCTCTCTCTCTCTCTCTCTCTCTGTTTTTATTGTTGTCTCTTGGGTTCTCGAACCCCATTTTCGTTTCTCTGTCTCTCCTGGCTCTCTGCTTCTCTTGACTACGTTTACATTAACCCTTCTCTCTATTCCTCTCTCTCTATTTATACGTCCACTTTTTCCTGCCCTCAGTTCTTCCCTAACTCAGCAACATGGCCCTCAGCAAGGCCAACTACACCAAACACAGCATTAAATTCATAATACAAAGACACTCGCAGTTTGAGGTAATACAAACACTGCTCATTATATGGAACTTTTCAGAAACAAAACCATGAAACACTCTACTTGCGGAAACCTTGAACAGCTTTGATTTTCACAAATTCATGGCTCGTATCGAAACGGAAAAGAACGAATTCATTCGTTCTATGCCTTGATTAAGCGTTACGTTGAGTAATGATACAATATAATCAAAGGGGTAAATAAAAATAAAAAGGCGAAAAAGAGACCAGTAACGAAATTGGCTGCGAGAAGGAACAGTTTGATGCTATGAGAGAGGAACGCAACAAAACAGTTATTTCCACTCTGGACAAAATTGAACCCAATGAGTACAACAAAACAAAACAAATGTCCACCAGGGAGAATAGAAGAAACCAATGATTACAATCGATTTACATACAAGCAAAACAAAAGTTCTGAAAAAGAAAATGTCGAAACAGACTGCAAGTCCTATGCAAAGGGCACCTGCTGACACACAGACACTGGGATCGGCTGTAGATTCCCCCATTACAAGTCCCAGGTGGGCAGTATTAGTTTCATTTACCTGAAATTACCGAGATACGACAAGTTTAATACGAATAACTTCGAAAATAAAGAGTTTTCTTAAAAACGCTAAGATTAAATAATGTTTTAAATGACACATTCTATCAGTATTCGAAATTTTCAAGTGTTTAGTTACAAAAAATCATTTTTTCAATGTGCCTGCCAAAAAGAAAAGATCTCCCAGGAAAATTGGCAATACCCCCTACAAAATGAGTGGTGGAGAAAAGTTGCCAACAGGTGGATACACGAAATTCAACTCTATACTTTAAAGAGTGTCTTCTACTATTGCATAGGGCCGACCAAAGCCTTGTGAGTGAATTTGGTAGACGGAAACTGAAAGAAACCCGTCATATATATATATATATATATATATATATATATATATATATATATATATATATATATATATATATTTAATATATGTGTATGTTTGTGTCTGTGTTTGTCCCCCACACCACCGTTGTTTGAACAGATAAAAAATTTAAAAAGTTAACAAATAAAGGGGGAATAGGGAAAGAAATTTCACAAGGACAACGCTCTTCTCATTACGAAACAATCTTTTGCCCTTCCTGCATGGATGGTAAGCCAGGGATCATTCGTAAATAATGTTTACTTCCGTTTTTGATTAATCTAAGTGCTCCTACAAGCACTGGTATTGTAGCTGTCTTGAGATACCAATTCTCTTAGATTTCGATTATCAAATCTTTATATTTTGTGAGCTTTTCAAATTCTTATGCCAAGATATAATGGTTGCAGAATATGTTCATGTCAATCAATATACAAACTTTATTGTTTTGGTCTTTCACAACACTTTCTAGTTTATTTGCTTTCATGGTCCGCCTGTACATGCTGGGAAGTCCCAAAGAATAGTTACATTTTTTTCACTCAGTTACAGCTTCAGGGTGGTGCTTGTACCATTTGCTAGCGGTTTTGATTCTATAATTCCGACACATTATCCACTGGAGATATTGGTCAACTCTGGCATTTCTTCATTTGTACTCTACAGTAGAAACCTTACATATAGTTATTATTAATATTATTATTATTATTATTATGGCGGCAAGTTGGTAGAATCGTTTGAACGCCGGGCAGAAGTCTTATCGGCATTTCGTCAGTCTTTACGTTCAAATTCCACCGACGTCAACTTTACCTTTCATCCTTTCGAGGACGATAAATAAAGCACTTACGAAACATTGGGATTCATATAATCGGCCATCCTCCTTCCTCAGAATTTCAGGCCGTGTAATTATAGTAGAAAGGATAATCATTAGTATTTTTTTATGGGGCTTTTCCGTGAGCAACACTCGAACGTCCCCTCCGTATTGAGGATTACACAGTATTTATTTTCTTCTTTCTTCATTCTTTTTTGAAAAGAAAAAAAAATGTTAGTTGTGTTTACACGCAAATCTCTCACAACACAAACACACTCACATACACGCATATTCTCTGCTTTGATCTGTGACATCCACAATGCTTTTCTTAATGTAAACCCTTGTAGTTGATAAAGAAATCATCATCATCATCCTTATTTTCTTCTACGTTTTCTTGTTGTTGTTGTTGTTGTTGTTGTTGTTGTAAATGCTTAGCGATATTTCGCCCGTCCTTTCCTTCTGAGTTCAAATTCCGTTTAGGCTGACTTTGGCTTTCATCCTTTCGGGGTCGATTAAATAATACCAGTTATGCACTGGATCAATGTAATCGACTTAATCCCTTCCCCCATTTTTGAGGCTTTATGCTTCCAGTAGAAAGAATTGTTATTATTATTATTATTATTATTATTATTATTATTATTAGTAGTAGTAGTAGTAGTAGTAGTAGTAGTAGTAGTAGTAGTAGTAGTAGTAGTAGTAGTAGTGGTAGTAGTAGTAGTAGTAGTACCTTCAATCACATCCATCATCTCCGTTAATATTATTAATGATGTTATCGAAGTCAGTTTTGGTGTAATTGTTTGTTGATATTGATATTTTTCAGAAGTCGATAACTATCACTTTCTTACATTACCTGTGTTTGTATGTGTGCGTGTGTTTATGTATACATACATACATATATATATATATATATATATATATATATATATATATATATATATATGTATGTATAAGCAGAAATATATGTAGATAGATATACAAAGACACAAAACACATATACATATATATATATATATATATATATATATATATATATATATATATATATATATATATATATATATATATATATATATATATGTATATATGTAAAATATATATATATGTATATATGTAAAATATATATATATACATATATATACATATATATATATATATATATATATATATATATATATGTATATATATGTATATATATATATATATATATATATATATATATATATATATATATATATATATATATATATATATATATATATATATATATATATATATATATATATATATATATATATATATATATATATATATATTACATACTACTTATATATATTTATTGCAACTTTCCAACTAAATATAACATGAAATATTCCATGTGTTATTTTTATTGTTATTCGTCCTAAAGTTATATCAATATTATATTTTAAATTACCCCTGACCTAGCCACATTCCTCATCATTAACCGCCCTATCGTCCATCTCTCCTCCTCATCATCATCAAAATGAGTAAAACTGCCTGCGACATCATCATCGTCAACAGCAGCAGTTGCTGTTGTCGTTGTTGCTGCTGTTTTTGTTGTTGTTGTTGTTGTTGTTGTTGTTGTTGTTCTTCTTCTTCTTCTTCTTCTTCTTCTTCTTCTTCTTCTTCTTCTTCTTCTTCTTCTTCTTATTATTATTATTATTATTATTATTATTATTATTATTATTAGTAGTAGTAGTAGTAGTAGTAGTAGTAGTAGTAGTAGTAGTAGAAGTTACTACTACTACTACTACTACTACTACTACTACTACTACTACTACATATATTTATTGGCATATGTGTGTTGTTATTACGGTTGATATTCGTGTTGTTATGTGTATATATTTCGTAAGCGTTGTCAAATTTACTCTGCCGACAAGCCTGTTTCTTCATAACAGACTTATTTACACGTGTACACTAAAGTATATTGCCAAATGTAATTAAAATATTATTTAACTATTTGCAAAACACGAATCTCAACGAAATAAAATCAGCCATGATTAATTTCAAACATTAATATATTTTACATTTTCGTGCTTTTTTCTCATTCAATTAGTGAAATAAAATTGGAAAACACTCGGTTTTCTGTAGTTTGTTTATACTTATATATAAAAAGATGCAACTTTTACTTAATTGATATGTTACACCTTTCACTTTTCCGTGATTTTAATATCTTTCATATTTTGAAACCCAACCGTATATCACTGTAAATAATATGTTATTAATTATTATAGCCATGTTCCTACTTAAGATACATAATAGGGCCTTGTGATGAAGATACTTCTATAAAAGCAAAGAAAGTGTAGCGTATCTATGTACGTATTACTTTTGCTATTAAAATGATTACATGCTACTTCCCATCTGCTTAATGTAATATGCAAATTTTAAGAGTGCAGCATGAATATTAGCATATATTGCCAAGAGAAAATAATACATGACATGAAGTTTTAGAATCAAAATTTATGTATGAATATATGAGTAATAAATAAAAATTAAAATTTCAGATTTACATTTCAGAGGAAAACGGCACTAACAAATAACATTCATACATATTTGCTAATAATCCAATAAAGAACATTTGCAGATAACATGTATACACAAATAAAATAAAGCGTTACATATAAAATACGTGCGCATATATGAAAATTAGACATATCAGACTAATTTATATATGCCTACACACACACACACACACACATATATATATATATATATACACACATCTGCATGCGTATATGTATATAGATATATTTGTGTGTGTGCGTGTGTGTGTGTATGTTTGCGTGAGTGTGTATGCATATATAAGTATGTATTTATAGGTATATATATATATGTGTCTGTAAGTATGTATTTATATGTATATATATATCTATATGTGTCTGTGTGTATGTATATATATATAAATATATATATATATATATATATATATATATATATATATATATATGTATATATATATATATATATATATATATATATATATATATATATATATATATATATATATATATATATATATATATATATATATATATATATATATATATATATATATATATATATATATATGTATATATCTCTATGTATATATATATATATATATATATATAAAGATATGCAAATATGTATATATATATATATATGGATACGCACACGTGCAGACATGGATGCCTGCATACGTATATACTTACATAATTCTATATGCCTGATTATTTTCGATATCATAATGCGTTTGTCTTGAATACATAATGGATTTTCAAATTAATGGTTGAAAACTAGACATAAAGGTCTAATAAGAAAATTCGGGATAAAAAAAATCATGATTAATAATGAGGCATTAAACCCAGACGCAATTATGCTTTCAATATCAGAACTGTAGGAAACATTACCGGGAAGGAAGTGTTGTACACATAAGGACAAATAATTACAAGCAAACACACATGCTATAAAATAAAAACAAAGCACAGGCAAAAATGTGCAGACACACACACACACACACACACACACACACACACACACACATACACACACACACACTCACATACACACACACACATACACGCACACTCTCACTCACACAAAAACACACACTCAGACATACACACGCACACAATTTTATAAATGACATTTTTCCAGACTCCATAAAGTTTCTCTCTACTTTTTTCGCTCTTAAATCAGGTTTCTGCTTCGGATTTCTGTGGAAGACTCTTCCGTATCTGGGAAGCACTATCTGTTTTCGAGGCCACCTTCTTAATTGTGTTCAACGATATATTCCATATCTACCTGATGCTTTTTAAGGTATGGGTTAGCTCCTCAAAACTTTTAATTGTATAAAGTTTATTTTCAACAATTTAAATGTTCCATGAAGAAAAAAATGTAAAAGAAAGAAACATCGTTAGTAATCGCATTTTATTCTTTTTAGCTATCTTTTGACAAACTAGACCGAGTATTCTGTCAAGGCCGAGAAT
>NC_142942.1:6432823-6435323 GCF_046866305.1 Octopus bimaculoides | reverse complement strand
CTCAAAAGTTCACTTGCAACAGACTAGCGTCGTACCAAGGAGAATAATTTCCTCTTATATTCATAAAGCTACACTAACCAGAAATAAGCTTTCATCATACACACATTTGTAATTCTTGAAAGGATACATTTGTTTTCGTTTCGAACTATACAATGCATAATTCCTTTTTCTAATATACTGAATTATGTTTCTAGATATCAATGAACATATAAGTTATTTTCATTTTTTATGCTTCTGTCCTGTTCATATGTATTCCATATCCACGAAATCTTTCGTAATGCAATGATAAAGAAAATCAGATGAGCATTATATATATATATATATATATATATATATATATATATATATATATATATATATATATATATATATATTGGGAAAGTAGTGTGTCTGACTGGATACGAAGAAGAGTTACATTTTCACTGAAGTTTGTTTTAAAGTTGAATGAATATATATATTTCATTCTTCAGTATCCCAGTATCCTAGTACATATACCATATATATCAAAAGCCTGAATGCCTTACTAAAAGTTAATGTTCTTTTGTTTTTCTTTTGCATAAATTACTCTGAAATGAAAGGTTGGTCTACAGGAAGGCTAGGTAGATATAGGAACTTTATTGAAGGAAGAAACTCGTCTGGATGCTGGCATCATTTCTTCACCTTTCAAGTTTCGAAATAATTAGTGGACCAGCAGTCCCCTTATTTCGACGATAAAGCATAAAGCAGTCGTTTGTATTAGCCAGTCTCGATGGCAATACAAACGACTGCAACAATACCAATATTTTCTTTTTTCTTTCTTTATTATTTGTAACTCAAGAAGCCATTTTAGCGGTAAAACACCAACACTGCAAAAAAGTTCATTACTAAAAATAAATGAATATGTGGACACCCGGATGTTAGAGTTTTTAGTCGCATTACGCGAAAACATTCTGACATTAACATTAAGTTTACAGTTTCCTATCAAAGAATGTGTTCTAAAACCATTATAATGTAATCACACCACACAAACACACATACATCTGAACACAAACACTCACATGAACAATCAGACACTCACACTCTATTTCTGTTTCTCTCTCTCTCTCTCTCTCTCTCTCTCTCTCTCTCTCTCTCTCTCTCACACACACAGACACACACACACACAAGAATATCGGTGGCATAAATAAATATATTTCAGACATTTTATTAGGCTGAACGACGTCAATCTATATAAGAAATAGCAGTTAGTGAGTTTAAATAGAATCTGTTTTGTAAATCTCCGCTTTTTATTTATTTCTATGATTTAGAGACACACATGACTAGAAAAAGAAGCGAAATGCTTGGCATGATATTATTTCATACAGTTTTGTGTTTTAACTAGGGAGGCATACTATAAACGAAACATAGTTGTGCCCCCACTTGCAGTATTATTTGTACGCAATAGTGCTACGGGAATAACAACTACTCAATTATTAAACCATGTTCTATCTTGCAACTTCAAATGGAACACATTTGACAATATTAATTGCTTTTGTAACATTTGTGAGATTAAATAAGAAACGCTCAATTTTACTCGAACTGTCGTGAAATTACTATGAGAACAAGATATTCAGAAACCTTTTAACGTTTTTGGCCCTGTAGAGTGTGGTAAAAATAGTTTCGTAGCAAACCATGAGGATGTTTCAACTCCTAATGTGTTACAACTAACTTCACACAATTTTGCAGTGCAGTGGAAAACAAATAGTATTATTGAGATTAACTGCACGTTTACAATGTGATATGTTTTCAACCTTAATGTCGAGTAGACCCAAGAATTTTGCATTCAGTTTCATAGACAAAGCTTATGCAGAAGCCCTTCGAAGGATCAAACTATGTGTATGGGTAGTACAACCTGCTCTTGGGTACGTTTAGTGGTCGTCTAAGAAGAACGTCGGCTTGCAGGCGTCTGAAACATGGAGGCATAGAATTATCAGGGAGGTTCAATTTACTCATACTCTTTTACTTGTTTCAGTGATTTGACAGCGGCCATACTGGAGCAACGCCTTTAGTAGAGCAAATCGACCCCATAACTTATTCTTTGGAAGCCTAGTACTTATTCTATCGGCCGCTTTTGCCGAACCGCTAAGTTACGGGGACATAAACACACCAGCATCGGTTGTCAAGCGATGTTGGGGGACAAACACAGACACACAAACACATACACACACACACACACACATATATATATATATATATATATATATATATATATATATATATATATATACATATATACGACGGGCTTCTTTCAGTTTCCGTCTACCAAATCCACTCACAAGGCTTTGGTTGGCCCGAGGCTATAGTAGAAGACACTTGCCCAAGGTGCCACGCAGTGGGACTGAACCCGGAACCATGTCGATGGTAAGCACTCTCACTATCTTTCTCTCTATCATTCTTTCTTTCTTTCATTCTTTCATTCTTTCTTTCTCTCTCCATCTCTCTTTCTTTATTTGTTTCTTTCTTTTTTTCTCTCTCTCTCTTT
>NC_142942.1:6407823-6430323 GCF_046866305.1 Octopus bimaculoides | reverse complement strand
TCGTGACGCTCGATTCAAAATTTGGAAGTGCGAATATAAAATGAACGAAGAAAGAAAAGATCGAAGAAAACAAAGGAAATTAGAGTAACGTTCCTTTTGCCCATGGAAGCCATAAATAAACTAGAAGAATAATTCAACGAAGGGGGCTTCACAGACTGGAAAACAGCTGCTTAATAGGGAGAAGGTGGTGTCCTCCAGTTCACCAAAAGAAATTTATCCATGTTGTTCAATCAATTTTCTCATAATTTTCTATCATCTGTGTGTGTATTGTATGCTTGTATTTGTCTGTGTGCGTGTGTATGTATGTATGTGTGCATGTGGGTGTGTGTGTGTGTGCGTGCGTGTGTGTGTGTGTATGAAATAACGTTAAGTATCCGACATTTATTAGTGTATGTATAAATATAGAAGTGCAAAAACAAAAATTAAAATATATTTAGTAAGAAAACGGGTGTCTATGTTAGTATTTTAGATATTCCTAACTTGACCTATTTTGACTGGTTGTATATTACATTTTTACATTTTTTTAACATAGTATCAGATATTTGCTAACAGTAAGTTGCCACCGGCTGCAATATCCCATTGCATTTTTATGTAAAATATATCGGTCAAATGAATATAATATTTTGCAGAATGCTTCTTCGTCTCTCTTACAGCTTCATGAATGTTCTTGTTCTTCATAAAACGTACATTTCATTTCTTCTCTGAAAACAATGGCAATATTTTCTGTTACCAAAAGCCATTTATCCTGGATGATTTCTTTGTTACGTAGTGAACTTTGAAATATTTCCTGCTTTTGCTTCCCCCAAGTCTTCAGAATTTATATATTGAGACTATATTCTTTCTGTTCCAGTATTAGCTTCTCTCTGATGCGAACACAATCAATGAAATATTGCATTTTACAAATTTATGGATGCAGATCTAATGATTTCTTCTTTATATAGTTTATCAAAGTAATATCACGTCAAAAATATCTCGTTCTCTGTGGCCCCTGAAAAGATAAATTATGGCTGCGGCTTCCTAATTCGATGTAGTCCTCATTATTGGAAGAATGATAGACAGATGAAGACGGTCAAAGAGCAAAAATCTACCATCTGAATAGCTATATAAATTTAAAGTACATAGACAGGAACATAAATTTGGATTGAATGAATAATACGTTTAGCAGTGAAACGTGAAGCCAATACTACAGCAACAAAATAATACATAGTCATATATTTTAAAGATTTCTTCTTCAAATCTTGGCAATATCAGAAGCTTCAATTTTAGTGCAAGTATTTTAGTTTTACATACTGTTGTTTTTTTCCCTTCTTGATTTTATCTGTGAAGTATAAAACTCAAAAAGCTTCAAAAATATGCAGTACACTTAGTCCATTTCTGCGATACGATTTCCATTCCATATGGCTAGCATAACATGCTTTTATACTCACATACGTTCATTTCATGAGAATTTGCATTCATTTACTGCAAATCTTAAAGGGTTGAGTTGCAAAGTTTCGCATCGCTCATATATATATATATGTGTGTGTGTGTGTGTGTGTGTGTGTGTGTGTGTGTGTGTGTGTAAAAGTAAACAAATATGCAATTATGTATGTGTATATGTGTATGCACGCGCAATTGTTTATGTGTGTGCGTGCACGTGAGAAAATGATTTTTTATTTCTGACTTCCCTGAGACCCTGAGACAGAACCCTGTGTCAATTTTGATAATTAATGAAAATAAACATCTCATGGATTGATATTAATGTCATTCTCTGGTTATTCCTTCCGTCAAATAAAACTAATCTCCCTCGTCTATGATAATAAGAAAGAAATCCTTAATATCCAGATTTAATCAGAAATGTGAAAGGCGCATTTTGAAATGTAGATCGCTAAAATAAAATTCAAATTATTATCGATTCTGGATCGCATTCCGAAATGCATAGAAAATGTTTTATGCTGTTTTCGACAACCAATTAAATGCTAAACTCATGGATGTTATCCAAAGAATGGTTGTGGAAATTACAGATTTTAATAAAAATATCAATATTAAAGTAAATTTCACTTCATTTCTTTTGTTTCAAATACGTTTACTATAATCAAATGGTATTTCAATCTTGGGTATGAATCCTACTTTAGCACTCCACGAATGTTTCAATCGCAAGAATGTAGCATTTCTAAAACAATAATAATATTCATCATCCAGACCAAAAATACAGTGAACACTAATCATAATGCAGGTTACAAGGCAGTAGAATTTATCTCCGGAGGCAACACCGGTTATCATAGTAATCTATTATTTACAACTAGGACAAACTGGTACATGTTGATTAAAAAATGTTTAGTCTGATGACATTGATGCAATTCTGGTGCGTTCTCTAGCAGCACAGAAACTAATGAATATGTATTTTGAATACAGACATGCAGATTTTGACAAGATTTCTCTATAGTATTTTATTTCTTTACTGCCCACAAAGGGCTAAACATAGAAGGGACAAACAAGGACAGAGAAACGGATTAAGTCGATTATATCGACTCCAGTGTACTTATATCGACACCAGTGTACTGGTACTTATTTAATCGACCCCGAAAGCATTTCGCCCGGCGTGCTAACGTTTCTGCCAGCTCTATAGTATTTGCTATATAAACTTGTTATGATGACAAACAGAATCTTTGACGGAATTACTAAGTGTGAAAACATCTCCAATATCTCGTATGATTGCCTCCTGTTTTATATATGTATCAGCCTTTTAGCTCATAGTAAGTATAACATGATATGAGAGTGTAGAATATCATATTATAGTGTAACATATGTATCGTCATTATCAACTACAATGTTATTACTTATCTATATACGATCATTATAAGCAATCATGTTTAAAGAATCGCTTCATCTAGAATGTGCTTCAAACCTAGGATATCACGGAGGCTGTCACCACAGAAGGGACACGTAACGGATCAGCTCTCGATCACTGAAGCCAACCAACCATTTCTGATCGTAGTAGAAGAACCATTCAAGTCCCCTGGAATATGATATGACAACTTACTAAATGGCACTGGAAAAAAGGGAAAGTGGACGAAGAAACTGGCAGCGATAAGCTTTCTGCCAAAAGACTTCTGTGACTTTTATGTAAGGTCTGGTACTTACAGTTCATATTGAAAATAAAGCACTTTCGTTTTTTGCTGATAGATATCAGCGTGAGCACAGTGAAAATGATGGAATGCAAGGAAGTGGTTTGGTGTAAAAACTAATCATATCAAAGTTACTCTTTATTGCCAAACGAAGCTAGAGCTACCTAAAAAGTCCATTGCAGAGGACTGCAAGGTTGGAAAACCAAGGTTAATCTCTATACTTGATGATTACGGTGGTAATTTCGTAAGACGAATCCAAACTAAGCTAAGACGTATGTATGGAGACAAGGGCCGAAACATATAAATGGAGTGGGCTTCACTGAAACATTTCTGTTATTCAGCTTTCCTTCGAGTTTTATACAACCAGAAAAGGTTTAAAAGATTTTGTTTCGGCATAGAGAGTACAATGTAATAAAATTTAAAAACTTTAACTCCCACAGAATTCAAGTTTGCGCTTCATATTTTCAGTGTTTAGATACAAATAATTGGGGTCTATATCATAGGTTAACCACCTAGAGTTTGGCTTCGCTCATGAGCTGGAAAAAATATTCCTAATTTCAAGTTTTGATACTAAGTGATGAGAATATTATATTAAACACAAATAACAAGCAATGAGAAATTTCATAATTTAATCTCTACTCATTCCATATATTTAGCTATTAGATATTAATGCAATGTAAGCAATAAGTTCATGCTGATTACCAATCACTCAGTTAATTTCTCCGGAAAACAGGATCGTCAGAAAAGCCATTTTTGGTTTCTTTCAATAATATGAAGCAGACAAGCGAGTCAAATTTCATGAACCAAACCAAAACAGGTGCCAATTCAGCGTTTGTTTCCACTACCTGCTGAACTTGATACACATCATTTGCGTCACTAATTCCCTCGATAGCGACATTAATATTTAGACTTACACAATCTCGCTCGTTTGTAATACGCAGAAAGTGTGTTTCGGTACGAAACAAAAAAAAAGTTATCAAAATGTTAAACGCAGCCTATCAAATTTAATATATAGATGTCCGACACATTTACTACACTAGAATGTGTCAATTAAAGAGATGTAAGCAATAAATCATTACGGTAATATTCTCATACAGTGTATAGCTTCAATTATAAACTTCCATAATTTCCTCAAAATTTTCTTTCCACACAATTAAATATTAACATATCAGTAATAGAGTTTACTGATATTTTGCTCAATTTACTTCATAGATCGTCCACTCAAAATGAAACTGATCCTTTTATGTTTGAATATTCTGTCTTATAAAATATGCTATCATAGACGCATCTGCAGTTATTTACTTGAAACATATAAGTGAGTGCGTGAGGGTGCAAGCTTATGATGTTTGTGTGAATGATCACACACACACACACATATACAGACATAAATCCATTTATATATATTAGCACAAGTGTATATATATATATATATATATATATATATATATATATATATATATATATATATATATATATATACACGTATCTGTCTCTCTCTATCTCTATCTCTCTCTCTCTCTCTCTCTCTCTCTTTCTCACTCTCTCTCTCTCCCTTTCACTCTGTCGCTACATATATATGTGTGCCTGTGTGCCTGTGTATATATACATTCATTCACACACACACACACACACACACACATGTAGATTCAAACTGTCAAATCTTGTAAATGGAATGCAGGCGCAGTTAGCATTAAAGGGATTCACTATGAAAGCACTCCGAATCCTAAAACTACAATATGACGAAATGTTCACGCACTTAATCGTCAAGAAAAACAAAAATGTTATTACATGTTCTACTTACATATTCAGACAAGGCGAATAAATCTTAAATTTTGTAGAATTCGGTCATATTTTGCCTTCAGGAAAATATATTAATCCCTTGTACAGCTGGATATGTTTTAATGTGATTTATGATATAGAAACCACAGTTAGCTCTGAATTATGATAATAAATACTCAATCATATAGATTGCAATGCACATCCAAATATTTGAAATGCTTCTTATTCTCGCAGAGTCCACCCGTATTAGTTCGCTTGATGAATAAAATGTGTCCCATGATGACTCACTCAACAATATTTATAACATGAAGTGAAATGATTAAAGACACGTTGCATTTATAATATAGAAATTATTTATAAAGGCATATCAGAAATAATCTTGCTTCAGTTCCCAAGTAAACATCTACGTATGTATACCCGCCCACACACAAAATCATATTCAGACATGGTCGTACACACAGATAGGTACACACGCAAAATTAAGCCAGTGATATAAATATGTGTGCGCTTGTGTGCGTGTGTATATATATATGTTTTTTATAAAGAGTTGAATGCGAATTCTTTAATTGGAGTAATTTTCAAAAGATTTCTAACGTTGTTCCTTCATACTTTACTTTTGAATTTACAAATATAAATTAGCGTAGATAATGTTAAATTATATATATATATATATATATATATATGTGTATTAAGAATCTGCGTTGTCAAAAAAGTACTCGTCAGAAGCCCCCCACCCCCGAAAAACAAAGAAACCAAAGACTAAAATGACCTTAAATTTACCTAGGAATGGTATTATTACTCATTTTGTTAAGTGTTATTGTTCTTGGAGTCATATCTATTAAAACAAGGCTCGTTTATATAGACATGACACCAAGAACAATTGTACATCACAAAATGACTATATATATGTATGTATGTATATATATGTATATATATATATATATATATATATATATATATATATATATATATTCACGGCAGCTTTCGTCCTAATTTTGGGACTGCCATGTTGGCTTGGCGATAACTATTAATTTCCAGTACCGCTGCCGTAGTCTCCTTTAGAGAGACTTAGAAATATTAATAAATATATATATATATATATATATATATACTTCGTTTTTGAAACTGGTTTACAGGATTCTTTACGTTTATTCGTGTGTTGAAACAAATTTTGTTGTGACTGAGGACTGAGGAAAGTTATACAATCTTAATATCTAACACACTCACCGGGTCAATTTTCAGTCGTTTATTATTATTATTACTATCATTATTGTTATTCTTCTTCTTCTTCTTCTTCTTCTTCTTCTTCTTCTTCTTATTATTATTATTATTATTATTATTATTATTATTATTATTATTATTATTATTATTATTTATATTTCTGTCCTCTAAAAAGTTTTGTTGCTTTGGCAAACTTGTCAATGGGTATTGACTCTCTCCAAATCGGAGCTGGATTTCTTTTTGTCTGTTTGAGATCCTGCTGTGCGCGCCAGCGTGCGTGTGTGCTTGAGTATACACATCTGTATGTATGTATGTATGTATGTATGTATGTGTGTGTATATGTATATATGTATGTTTGTGTGTGTATATGTGTATGTGTGCATGTATGCATGTAAATATGTGTGTATGTATTCTGTATATTCGTATGTTAGTATGTATTTGTGCGTGCTTGTGTGTTTAGGATGCATGCATATGTGTGTATACCTCTGCTTCCTTGTGTGTCCGTATGTATGAGTTTGCTTGATTATGTACGTCCATCTGTTATGTATGGATGTGTGTCTCCGTATTTGTCTTTGTGCGCATGTGTGTAGAGTATCTGTGTATATATTGTCATGTGTTTCCGTCTCCTTTTGTGTGTGTGTGCGAGTGTGTGTATGCTTCTCTGTCCGTATTACCTATGTCCTTATCATCTTACTTGTCTACCTACGTATCCATGTGTTTACCTAATTAACCACCAATTAGCAGAGATAGCTATGTACGTATTAGGATATCTCTAACTTCTTCGAGGATTTCTTATTTACTACGGGGGTGGAGCGTTTCATTTATGAGGACGTACTCGTTTATTTGACTCAGTGATATGTCCTTTGGGTGCTAGGATAAATGCGGATGCCAAGTCAGAGCAGTATGTCCCTATGTTGGTCTATGGCACGTTGATAGAGTATGGAGGACTGTTTCTTTTTATCATATTTACTCAAATGTGAGTCTATTCTTTCCGCTATACTTTCAGATGTCTCTTCAATGTCTACCGTGATTTTGTCTTTACAAGCACCTTCTGTTCACATTATGCTGGAGATTACAATTCTAGTTTTACAATTATTGCCAGGGTTAGGGTTAATCTTACATACCACGCAGTTCTCGTTAGTGCATGTGGTATTTTCGAATGGGTACGTACTACATAATTGCGATCTGATGGAGTTCCCTAACTTCTCAACGATCTTACAGTTGGATGTAGTCTCTTTCAGAGCCATCCTAAATCTACAGGCTAATTCCTCATGAGGTATTGCCGCTACAAAATACACTCATTGATATGTGTCAGCCCTGTTCCATGTATTCTCTCTGCTTTGTGACAATCACTGTGTATGCTATTCTAGTCTTTACCTCGGTATCTAGGGCGGCTAACACTGACTTCATTACATATGACGTCGTCTAATGTTTTTCTCCCTCCTATGGATACACGAATCCTGACATTTTAGTCATATCCGAATTGATATGCACAATTTTGTTCATAATGTTATGCTCGTAGCAATCTCACAGTATCAATAAGTTCACACTCGCACCCACCTGCACCTCCCACACACACATATATATATATATATATATATATATATATATATATATATATATATATATACATATATATGGAGAGAGAGAGAGAGATAGTTATAAATAGATAGATAGATACATACGTACATACATGCGTATATATACAAATATCTATGTATATATATATATATATATATATATATATACATATATATATATATATATATATATATATATATATATATATATATATATATATATATATATATATATATATATACATATATATATATATATATATATATATATATATATATATGTATATACATATATATATATATATATATATATATATATATATATATATATATATATATATATATATATATATATATATATATATATATATATATATATATATATATATATATATATATATATATATATATATATATATATATATATATATATATATATATATATATATATATATATATATATATATATATATATATATATATATATATGACGTGTGTATGTATGGGTGCAGTTTAAGATATTTACTAACAATTTGAATTCCTTATAACTGTACTAAATCCAAAGCTTTATGGTTTTACGGAACAAAAGTTTATATAGTTCTATAATTACCGATACTTCACCTATAACAATTCATCATATAGCTACAGTAAACTCTATCATACAAATCCCTACAATAGTTTGTTTTCTAAAAATAAAACATTTTCCCTTAAATTTTTCATGGAAGTTGATCAATACTTTTCGTAGACAAACATATATCAATTATTTCATCGATTTTTCCTTTTTTTACCTTTTTTTTTTTTCAAACATCACAGTTTCCGAAACATCTGTTAAAGGCAACATAGAAATATTTATCTTCCCATATGACAATGCAAATTGTTATTCTGACATTCCAATTATACTAGTTATTTCTATTTAGGTTCCGTTTTACATAGTTCCATCTTTGATTTTGATATTATTTTCATGAAAAGTTTATTCATCACATTTAACCAAATAGCAACATTTTTAAAGTTCAAAGTAGTTTCATCATAATATATCAAAAGACAGAATGTATCTCTAAACTCTTCTCATCCTGTACTATAATAATATTCCAACATCATTGCGTGTATCAATTTGATATGATAGAGCAATTTATCATCGATAGACTTTACATCATTCTATCATGAAAGAGATTACTCTATATGAATATACATACCCTTCAACTTTACCTATAATGGGCAATTTATCTATCTATTCCCTTCACAGACATTTTCGCTCCATCTATTATCTCTATATACGTATATATATATATATGTATGTGCATATAATGTACATACATACATGAATACAAATATACATGCATATATATATATACATACATATATATATATATATTGTGTATATATATATATATATATATATATATATATATATACATAAACATACAAGCATGTATACATACATATATATAAGTACGTTACGTATACATACATATATTTTCGTGTGTGTGTATGTATATGTTTATTCATATAAGCACATATACAAATATACATGTATGCATGCGTGCATACGTACTTGCACAAGTACATTATATAGTCTTTTGTTTGCCGTAGACTGTCTCCTCGTGTGCACTGTGTACGTTTGTGAATGTAAGATTGAGTGTTAAGCGTGTGTAGGTGGCAATAAACAATTATTAATCTAAGTGAGATGGGATGGTGTACATTCACAGTATTAGATGAATATGTAATTAGTTCGAAACGGTGATACATATACGGTCTTTGGGACTCCTGTAATAATTCACAGAACGAGGACAGCTGGTTTGCAGTGCCTTTATTGTACCTCCTCTGTATTTTAATAAAGATCGGTTCTGACAATATTCAGCTTCAGATTGGTTGGGCTGATGCCTGTGGAGAAAATATTTATGTATGCCGAAATAGGAAAAGGAATTTCCCCCTTGACACTGGAGCTTATCATAAATGAGAATTGAATCAACGCTTGCAAGACTACCGTCTTAAAACTGTATTTATAAACTTGATGTATTTGGCCAAAGATTATGGATATAGTGAATGGGAATATATGACATGTTCAAGGCATGTATACTTTTCGAATCGTGTAACTTTGAAATGCTGACACACGTACAGAACCTTCAGCTTTATGACGACAAATCCGGAAATGACAAATTCTATAAGGTATAAAATTCAAGTTACTCCCTCCAAAGAAACTTCAGCATCAATACAAATAACAGTACTAAAGAATAACAGTAGTAAAAAAATAAAAGTAAAAACAGTGCAAAAATAAAAATAATAAAAACACAGGACCTTACAGCAATCAAGCAAATATGCGTGGTTAAAAATTAAGCAGTGAAACGTTTTGTTTGCGAGTTTCCATCTACGACGTTGCATTATTGTTTTGTATGTATACTCGTACGTTGGTGATTATTTATGAAATATATGCTACAGTATTGCAATCTCACAGTATCAATACATTCACACTCGCACACACGCACACGCACCCACCTACCCTCCACAGAACGGGGACAACTGGTTTACAGTGCCTTTATTGTCCTTCCTCTCTATAATGGAATGTGATGGTAATTCCTATATGAAAACTGTTCAGAACCCAAACATATGTGAATGTCTAGGGTATATCTATCTATCTATCTATCTATCTATCTATCTATCTATCTATCTATCTATCTATTTATCTATCTATCTATCTTTCTATTTATCTATCTATCTATCTATCTATCTTTCTATTTATCTATCTATCTATCTATCTATCTATATATCTATCTATCTATCTATCTATCTATCTATCTATTTATATATATATATATATATATCAATCTATCTGCCCAGATACATACATACGTGTGTACATGTGTGTATGTATGTACATGTGTGTATGTATGTATGTGTGTGTGTGTGTGTGTGTGTGTGTGTGTGTGTGCACGCGCGAGTGTGTATTTCTACAATTAGTATATGAATGTATTCATGTGTGTATATATGTTCGCCTCCCTTCTAAACTATTTAACTTCCTCCCTTAAGGAAGGAGCTTGTTTCTAACAATAATACAAAGACCCAGCGTTGGTATGTAGATAATAAAAAGGTAACATTTCAAACTTCAGAAAAATGTTGCTTAATTTTACTCTTCCACTTGTAGATTGTTTTTACAACGTGCGAGTTTTTTTCTTCTGAACATCCAAGCTTATCAAGACTGTTTAACATTTACTCACATAACCAAGTGTACAATTTATTGATAGAAATATAAATTTATTATCTGGATATAGAAGCTGGTGGTTTCCATGCGTTTGTCCATAGTTAGTATTATTCGCTCTGATATTGGAAGACATTTTCATATTAACATTTGTACCATATTTGATGGTACAAACTTTTTACAGATGCTTCAGTATCACAATGCTTGATTCATATGACAGTAATACATATTTCAGACCACTGCTACCAACCACGAGTGGGAAGTATAGCCTGTTTACATATCCACAAATGTTGAAGTTTCCTTTAATACTGAGGAGCTTTCGAGTTCGAACAACTATCTCATATGTGTGTATGTACGCATGAGTGTATGTATGTATGTATGTATGTATGTATGTATGTATGGACGGACGGATGGATGGATGGATATGTGTATGTATCTATGCATGTATCTGTGTATGTATGTATGTAGGTATGCATGCATGCATGCATGTATTTATGTACACATGTTTGTAAAAATCATGGCGTATCAGACCTTATGATAGCCTCCAGGTTCAGTCCCGCAGCGTGGAACATTGGTCAAGTGTTTTCTACTATACCCTCGGGCCGACCACCGCCTTGTAAGTAGATTTGGTAGACGGAAACTGAAAGAAGACTGTCGAATATATATAAATATATATATGTGTGTGGGGGTATATGTATTTATTTGTGTGTCTGTAATTTTCCCCACCATCGCGTTGTTTCCGTAGCATAGAGGTTCGACAAAAGAGACCGATAGAATAAGTATTAGGCTTACAAAGAATAAGTTCTGGGATTGGTTTGTTCGACTATAGGCGGTGCTCCAGCAAAGCCGCATTCAAATGACTGGAACAAATAAAAATAAAGAATGAAGCTGAATCGACATAGCTGTGATTAATGCATCTCTTGGTATTTTATTTTCTTGAATATATTGTCTCATATATTCAACAGATGTTTTTTGACAGTACAGTATCAACTACAAGTGATTTACCTGCAAGTCTGAGAAGCAGAGCAGCCACATGAATGTTCGTTTCTAGGCTTGTTTGAGATTGTGCAGTGTAACACATTCAATCTGTTTTGATTTCTGTGCAGTTCTGTACGATTAAATTGTGAGAGTTCTTCCAAAAATTGCTACCGGAGTTGAGCACAAGGAGGTTGAAACCCAATAGTAATATATAAATACCTTACTTCGAACGAAAATATACTTGCAATTCGAGGTATCGTGATTCACATATGTTCACACATTCCGCCAATAGAGTAGCTCTGTCTAGATATTTTAGGGGATTTTTGTGTTGAAGGGTCTGTGTAAAATCTTGACTTGTGAAAGATGTAATTTTGACGTATTGTTTCATTGTTCTTTATATTGTTTTGTTTTCTTCCCAAATTATGCTCGTGACATGCAGAGAAGCATTGCTTTTATGTTTTATAATGGTGAAATACTCTTTTGTAGCATAAAGCTGGATTCCAGGTGATATTGTTAACTACAGTACTAATTTCTCCGATTTCCGATATTTGATTCCAGTATATATTAGACGTAAATATCTGCTCGTTTTCTTACTCCATCAGAATACCAACTGTTGTCTTCCTGCTGAAAGCCAAGTCACAATAAATTCAAGGTCTCAGGTATACCGGTCATACTGCCGAGTTGTTGAACGAGTGACAACTATGTTATTGTAACATTTCAAGTGCAAACGATATGCTCTCACCTATACATACAACCACAATTATCTGGATACGCAACAAGCACTGCAACATGTAGACAACTGAACAAATGCACTATGATTTAAAGTCTACCATCGTCCTCGTCAAACCACGGAACGACAATTGTTAGTGGTTGAAGGAGGATTGTGCGTGCCCGACGAAGAGGAAATGGAAGCTTTGGAAAATGGAAGCACATTAGAGAATAGTTGATGGCTTTTGGTAGAATATATATACCCAGTTTATTATTTCGAGTGAGCAAAAATCATCGGGATAGTGTTACGTGATAACCAGAGATGTAAAACGTTGTTTAGATTACAAAGCAGCCTTGCAGCGTGGCCTCTAATTTACAAGATGGTTGTTCTGGGTGTTAGCCTTGTAACCGTAGATTTTTAAGTATCGCCAATAATACTAGTTAATCTAGGTATTCGGTGCTCGAATATATGCACCAGTTGAGATATGTAAAACATCAGAGTGTAATGTATATTTCAGAAATTTGATACGGCGTCGTCAGAATGCTGACGTACTTAGTCAACTGTAATGGATGCATTTCGTTACGAACATAATTAGAATGTTACCTACATCTTTTCATCATGGCAATGATGAAGATGATGATGATAATGATGATGATGATGGTGACGACGACGATGACAACGACGATGATGATGACAATGACGACGACGATGAATATGATGACGCTATCGATAATAAATTGATGGAGATGGTTATCATGATGAACACTTACGAAGACAAATAAGTAAAGGTATACTAGTGATACCAACGATATAATAATGGTAGCACGAATGTAGTCATATTGATTCAATCAAAAACAAGCAAGAATATTACGAATATCCTATATTCTATATTTTTTTCGTTTTACTTGTTAACTAAGAGCATGGTGAGCGAAATCTATTGGTGGTGATGGTGGGTGAATAGACGGGGAAAGACAATCATACCTAGAGACGGAGAGATAAGGAGAAACTTGTGACTGGAAATAGCAGTCTCTGTTTGCAAAGAAAACAAATGTAGATACTTGCTGGATAATTGTTTCATGACTGACATTGTGCTAATAGGTTGCTCATTAATTTCAACGTCCAAAACGTGTTTCTGGCAGTATCACCTTGTCTTTCCAGCAGAGAAGATAATAGTCTCATTATTTTACATTAATCAATATACAAGCGCGTTTAAACGGTTTAATTTCGTATGAAATATATTTTGTTAGAATAACACAACTGCAAGTACTAAACGGAAGTCATATTTTACACTGTAAGTATTCTATTGAAGTTTTGAGGATCCTGTAAGTTCCCTTTTTTTCTTTTAGATTTTAAGGAAAAGCAAATATGCCATTGGTGCCTTGAAAGACACTACTGAATATTTGTAGTATTGTATTAGGTATTATTACTATTAAATGCTGAGAGCTTCCTATTTCACAATATTATATAAGAAGTTTTAATCCTGAATCCACCCACGCATTACCAACAGTAGCTATGAAAATATGCGCGTGCACACACACACACACTCACACAGACACAGAGAGACAAGCGCGCGCACACATACACACCGTATACATATATTTCTGCACCCATACAGAGATATACAAATAAATATATACATGCATATACACTTCGTGTCAAATTATTAGAGAGCTCTGTTTTTTCGAAAAAAAAAGTATTTATTCGTTCGAATTCAGATATTTTCCAACGGAATGATAGCAACATCTGCCTGCGCATACCACGCGGATGTAAACAAACGGCGGCCATTTTTGTGAAACAGCAAAAATTTTACCGTCCTAAATTGTTAAGCAAGTGCCCAATAAATGTGTTATGGGTAAAAGACGTGATTTAACATCATATGAGAAGTCCACCAGCGTCTCAGCGCTTGCAAAAACAAAAGCGACATTGGAAATATGTAACATCATAGGAAAAGATGATAGAACTGTGAAGAAATTTATGGAATCTTTTGCTGTCTTTTCCAGGGTTGACAATGGTAAATCGAGGGTTGTTTTTCTGGCGTACCCTGTCACGTATAACTAGGGAAGTTGCGAATAACACGTGTTTGATTAGTCGAGAAGTGTTTAAACGTTGTGGTAGGAAAAACATTTCCAAATCTACCAGGTGTCGTCTCCTGAAGCAGGTAGCGAAGAGCGCACAACCTGTTACAATTCCCCACCCAACTCTGAAGGCTGCTCATAAACAAAATAGAGTCAAATGGGCAGAGACTACATGCAGATAGATTCTTCAAAAGCCCTCTTTACTAACGAATGCCGTGCTACCTTAGTATATATAAGTATATTCGCTTGCTACTGTTCTATTTCAGCTAAGATGATTTCTTTGAAAATATTGAAACTAATTTCTTAATCACTTCGATCTCCCCCACTATCGTATGTAAAGTCCTCTGCCGTTGCATCACGAAATCTCGTAGTTTCAAGATGACGAAACGCTTGAGTTCCTATATATTTGACCCTTATTGAATTCAATACATCTGGGAATGTCACTTGGTATTTTTTAATAACTGGCGTGAGGAAAGTCCAAGATATATTGCTTCCAACAATTAAAAATACCTGATTCTTTTATGTAATATCTCTGCGAAAATTAATACCGGCAAATTTTTGCGCAGAGAAAACCTGCATTTTCATTATGAGTATAAGCTGCATTAATGAAAGATATTTCAAGCCCTTTGAGCCTTCTTTCCGTTGGCACTGGAATCTGCAGCGTAATATAATTGAATGCTTAGCTTACGTGGTTTCTTGAAATGATTATATATATCATATTAATATATAGTTGTGGAAATATCCACTGCGAGTCTCTCCATGATATGAAGCTCTTTTAAGCTTCTTGGTCATATCAATGCTTTTGAAAAACATGACGTTATATGCTGGCAGCTAAGGGATATCAATGAAGAAATTTGATTATAATCAAGGAGTTGTGCAGTTATATTTTCACGCATAATGTATTTAGAAAAGAAATTGTTTAAGCTTTTATAGATGGCATTAATGTTATGCAAGTTGAAATGTCTGTTTCCTTGTAGTTTACAATTACTAGGGCTCAGATGTTTCTAATTATTTTAGTGTAAGATTCAAGTCGAATAGTGAATTAAACCTATTTGCTTCTTATTTCTAATGCCTGAAGATTTTCCATTTATACAATGTGTTATTTAAAGTAATTTCTAGCAAATACTTCATTATAGATTTGGTGGTAGTGGTTAAGTAGTGACCGTTAAAGATTTCATCTTAAGAAAAGGACAAAGAGGTATATCATTAGTTATAAGAATTCTATAGTATCTGATCGATAACTGTCACCGGCTGAATTTCCTATGTGTGGTTAAGTGTTTATGCTTACACACATACATATATATACGTACATACATAGACATACCTGTATGCATGCATATATATATATATATATATATATATATATATATATATATATATATATATATATATATATATATATATATATATATATATGTATATATATATATATATATATATATATACATATGTATATATATATATATATATATATATATATATATATATATATATATATATATATATACTCAGAAATAGAGAGGGGAGTCACACAGAGAGACAGAAAGAGAGAGAGAGAAACAGGAAGACAACACGACAGATAGTTTAACAGATAGATAAACTTATTATCCCCGAGTACAAGTCTTTGTCTTTCTGAGTTTACATTCATATACACGTCGGCGTGTGTATATATATATATATATATATATATATATATACATATATATATATACATATATATATATATCTGTTTGTGTGTGTGCGTGTGTGCGTGTGTGCATCTGTGTGTGTATGCGTGTGTGAGTGTCTATGTCTATGAGTGTCAATGCGGGCGCGTGTGAGAGTATGTGTGCCTGTGTACACACAGATACGCAGAACTACACACGCACCCAAACACTGAACGTACACATATAGATAGCAAAATAAATAGATTTATGGTAATTACTATTTATCTATCTATTTAGCTACCTTTTCAACCATTACTTCAATGATTGGGCTGGCCATGTAAATATCGTTCAAATTATACAATTATTTGCAAACATCTCATTGTGGGACATCAAAAGCCAATGTCCCTTTCGTTATTATTTTTTAATTCTACTTATTTGACAATAATAGCATTACAAGTGAAGCGTCATCTTTTGCTATTAAACTGAACACGTCATTGCGACTACAACGTCCAGCAGTGACTGAGACAACTAGGCGCCATATTTACGCTAGTGCTGAAAATATGAATAAAATATACGCATTCATGCATGTATACAGAGGGACACGCAAATATTCACAGTATGAGTGTACACATGTACATAATTTGTAAATTTGCTTTACTCTTAGTTCCGAAGCAAAGTAGCTAAATTAATGGAAGTCATAAATAATTACCGATATATAATTTACATGCATACATACATACATATATATGCATATACATAAATATATGCATATACATTCATACATACATACATACATACATATATATATATATATATATATATATATATATATATATATATATATATATATATATATATATATATATATATATATATATGTATGTATGTATGTATGTATTTATGTATATATATATTAAATATATGCATACACATCTGTGTACATATATTTATACTTATTGTGTAACACCATATGTGTGCGCATACGTGCGCATAGAGGCCCACATGTACGTGCATATGTTTGCGTGAGGGAAATGTGCATATCCTTATATGTATCAAATTTGATCATTAAATTGACATTCCTGATATTTGTCGTAAAAATAATTTATATACAAAAGCAGATAAATAGCATAGTTGGTATGATTGATATATATTCTGTATATCACATGTATATATTCATAGTTCAGTTACCTATGTGTGTTCGTATGTATGCGCTCATGTGCGCGTATATGTGTGCGTGTTTGTGTGCGTGTGTGTTTGTGTGTGTGTGTGCTTGTGTGCGTGGGTTCTTCATAAAAATGCAATAATTACTGGGTAGCTTCTGATAACACTGAAATGGCATATAATTATTGCAAACTTTCCACTTGGTAATGCTTGTAACTATTTAATATTTTACATTGCAGTACTCGATGTTTTTAAATGAAATATTTATACCGTATGTGTGTGCTTAGACGTGTAGTAATTGTTATATTTTCGATAGTGTTTCATATTTTTTTCTACTAGTTTATTAAGTTAACCCCTATACACATCAGAACTATAGAGCGAACTAACGTGGAAGTTAATTTGTTTCACAGCACCCTCTTCTTTGCATTGGACAATATCGCATGTGTTATTGCGGTTTGTTTAACCTGGGCATACATGTATTAATGGTATTCTCAGAATTGGAAATTCAGCTCATTTAAATGGGATTAAAGGGGACAATTCAGCATGTTTACAAAAGCTGGCGTGGATCTGTACCACTGAGTTAAGGCTGTACCATATGAACTGTAGATATCCCACGCGATATAATTGGAAGTGATTAACTAAGCGGCAGACAAACTCCACTAGCAAAAAAAAACAAACAAAAGAGCTGTCCATTCGACTGACTTGCGCTAGTTTCGTACAGCCAAATATAACTTTATGTGAAAAATCATATGTTGAATGTATCAGGCTGTTCTAGAAACCTACATCACGTAGTTACGATGCAAAATTGTAAGTAATACAAAACGTCACTGTCCGAGGGACACACCTGCGACGAAACAACACAAATAAACTTTAAATCTGCAATATATTAATTGAAACCGTATAGGACAATGAAGTATTATACTGTGATCAGTCATTTGTACATAAATTTTCAGCAAATCGTAAAATTCCGTTCTTTTATCTGCTGGTGTTTAACCAAGATTTCGGTCAAAACACATATATTTATCATTTTCTTTTATCTGCTCAGTGTATCCCAGTTGAAAATGAAACCAGGATTGCGCTAATATTTCTTACAACGGAATTTTTACGAAATAAATTACATTAGTTTATATCAATTGTTTGTTAAGATTAGCACGACGATTGAGCAATAACTTACAGCACATCCGACACATTAGCAGGAATAATTGATCTCCGAATGATTGAAGGAGAGAAAGAATTCAAGATAAACGCAGTTAAGTTAAGAATACGTCTATAAGATCATACTCGTTAAAAATGAAAGGGGTAAGAAATCACTCGCAAAGTGGTTTTAGTCGGTTGTCGTAGGCAGAATACCAAATTTTGCAGCAACAATGAAAATATTTATGAGAAAAAATTCCAGTTATTTAATTTTCTGAAGCGCTTGTGAAGAATTCAATTCAGCTGTGTCAAATGTATTTTTATTTTCTGAATAGTTTCTAACATATTTATGTATGTAACCATACCCTAGTCCACACCCTATATGCACTTGCAGTTTTCGCTTGAGCATTTGAGTAAAACAAGAATATTTGAAGGCTCTAAAATGAAAGCTTACTGTCTAGAATATATAGTTTTATCAATGTTCTATATGCGGTTTCCCTATGCGAGATCTTGTGAGGCAATTCTTCTATCACTTTAAATTCTGATGCTCTTTGGCAAAGAAGGGATATGCAAAAATGTTTTATCAATGCATTTATTTAAATACATCAAGATACATTCCCTTTCTCATCACCACATAAATATTCCTCATCACCATATATACTAAATTATTAAATTCCATATCATCTCATTCTAACCCAACAGTAGACATATAATATAATTCCTTCCTATTACTTTCCAAGTTACACACCAAAATAACCACTTATATTGAATAAATAGTTTTTTTTAGGGTAAAATCATGCAAAATGTGTGGAAAATTACGCGTCAAGACACTGCAAGCACCTGCTGCAATATTTTGTTCTTTGATAACACGTGATTCTTCTCTAAAGATGGAAATATTAAGCTTTTGCCTTGCATTGCATGCATTGTGATACTAATTGTATTTATATACATTTGCAGATGGAAAGTGATATATTCTTTCTAATACAATCTGTGTTAGTGGCTTGCGCATATGAGTACACTTCCAGTTGTTTGGCATCGCACTTTTGCAACAGTTGGCTTTCAGATATATCAAAGATGAAATCCTTTACTCCCTCACAAATTAGAATATTGCATAACGGCTTTCGAAATTTTCGTGGGGTCATTTACTAGAAATAATTCGGTTACATTTGGTAAAATTGATCCAAATTAGAGTTCGTTGAATCTCGTTAATTCTGACGTTAAGAGCAATTTCATTTGAATAGAATTAAGAAAAACACGAAGGGCAGACAACCAGACGAAGAACTTCTTTTGTTTCCTTTTCTTCCCCTTGAAGTGCGAGAACAGGTAGCGTTAGACTTCTGACTTCTCACAGTAATCCAGCTTGAAGCCATTATAAAATCTCCTTCAAATATTAAGGTTAGAAGTTAGCTATTATTTACAATTCATTCCAAATTTCGCATACATGTGTCTATAAAATACAATAACTTGAGATAGCGTTCTCTAAGCACAAGCTAAAGTGTTGGATGGTTTCGTTCATTCATATGAAAGAGCGAACATATATTAATTGATTATATAATATTCTTGCTGTTATTATATAACGATTATAAACAATTACCATGAGTATAACATTGACATGCCATCGAAGCCTGGATTATGGATACGTCTGTGTAATCTAGCATGCAATTAGTTCTATTACTTCCTTTCATTTAACCATCCTCCAGACCGTGATTAAGTCGAAATGATGGAAAGAAAACAGAATATAGTTAAAATTTAATGGCCTATAATGAATAACTACATTTAAAACGAAAAATATATATATATATCAAACACACAAGCCCGATCACATATCTCTAAAGAGCATAAGACTCTTATTACGCAACCGATTGTCATGCGAGTAATAACATCCAAACATTCACTAACTCATATTTGTATGATATTTGTAACTCATATTTGTATGATAGGAAAGCCTCTGATTATATGTCTGCTGGATAAGGTCTGAATAGGGCCTAAGCAAAATATATATTTTGTAGTTATATAAATCACTTAATATTGATTTCACATTTTGGTACAAGGCGAGAAATTTTGGGAGACGGTCTACATAGATTACATCAACCACAGTACTCTACTGGTACTTATTTTATCGACACCGAAAGAATGAAACATAAAGTTGAAGCCGCTGGCATTTAAACTCAGAACGTAGAGACGGATAAAATGAGGCTAAGCACTGTGCCTGGCGTGTCTAACGATTCTGCAAGCTTGCTGGTTTATCTAAATTACGTATTATTAGAAATAAGGTGCTAGTTCTAACATCTTTAATTAGCAATTCAGCAGTAATGGTAACTCATTTGTTACAATCGGCTTTTGACGAATGCTTGAAGACTAGCGATTCGTGGACATATCGAATTTATCCAATTTTGTATTCCACGTGAAAAAATTTAGAATTTTTGCTCGATGTCAGCAACAAAGAATTTCGAGAGTTTCAGTCGTCGATGAGAGACGGAGAGAAACAGAGGAAGAAGAAGAAGAAGAAGAAGAAGAAGAAAGGGAATGAGAAGAGACAATATAATAAAGGAATGCAGGTCGTAGGCAGCAACAAGGAAAATTCTCCTTGTATTTGAATAATACGCAAATATTATTTTTAAAAAACTGTTCTTCTAACTATTCTAAAATCTAATTGATTTCCAAATGACTGAGGCCTGTACTGAAATGTTTTTATGAGATTATTTTAGCATTTTCTACCTTGACTCATCTTCCATATATATCAACTTGTGTGTTCCTTTTCAATCTTCTTCATATATATATATATATATATATATATATATATATATATATATATATATATATATATAGAGAGAGAGAGAGAGAGAGAGAGAGAGAGAGAGAGAGAGAGAGAGAGAGAGAGACAGATATTAGAAGCAGGTGTGGCTGTGTGGTTTGTTTCCCAAACACATGAATCGAGGTTCAGTCCCACTTGGAATTTAGGTAAATATGTTTTGCTATGACCTCGAACCGCCCAAAACGCTGTGATGGAATTTGGCAGACGGAATACGAAAGAACCCCGTCGTATATGTATTTATGTGCGTGCGTGCATGTGTGTGTGTGGGGTGCTGAATTTCTTCTTGTTTGCATGTGTGCGCGTATAAATGTATCTGTGTCCTTATGAGTAACACTGAAAATAATATTAGCTTAGACTGCCTGTTTTATACTTCAATAAATTACTTTATAGATATAGATGAGTTAGAAAAGGTGTGATAGCACTTAGCTATATATAATAAATCACTCAAATTCTTATTTATATGTACATGTGATGGTATGCACATATGCTAACACATGGGTTATCGTCAGAAAAATTGCATTTAGTGTCTTCATATATTTATTAGGGATCAATTTTTGATTAGGGATCACCGTGCAAATTATGCTGTCTAGGTAAATTGGTTGGAATTACGGGGTTCCAGTTTCTTCATTGGTATAAATTGTGAGGTTAACAATTATATTTGAGATGATGGGGGTTTGGTCTTGCTATCCGGGTAAATAGGTTGGAATTCCGTAGGTCAACTTTGTTCGTTGAGTAATAGGCGTAGTCCCCTGGAGGTTTCTATTTGCTGGAAAGAAATTCTTCTAACTCTAGGTTTGTTACTTCTGCTATTTCTTATTTTTGAGTTGCTCCTTTTCTTGGTATGAGGCTTACTTCCAAATGAGAATTTAGTTTTGTGAGTTTGTGTTCTTTTAGATGTTTATAGTTTGATCTAATTGGATGTATATTCCTTTCTGTATATAAATTTGTTCTAGATTTTTGCAGGAAAGAGTTATCTAAACTGTTTTCTCTTTTAAACTGAATTTTGTAATTAAGGAAAAGTTTAACACTGTTTTCCCAACATTTATTTCCTTCGACTAACAGCTAACTTTCCACAGTTTGATAACACTTTCCTAAAGTTGTT